>NW_021620705.1:6772-13792 GCF_004785775.1 Grammomys surdaster | reverse complement strand
AGAGAGAGAGACAGAGAGAGACAGAGACAGAGAGAGACAGAGAGAAACAGAGAGAGAGAGAGAGAGGAGGGTCAGAGAGACAGATTGTGTGAGTAACATTTCTACTTATTCTATGATACATCTGGCCCCTTTCATAAACAAGACTTTATAAACAACCATGTAAAGTTAGGTAAAGCATTTTCTTACCAATACAATGTACACTCTGGTCTTTGCTTGTTTGTTTGTTTGTTTGTTTGTTTGTTTTGTTGGTTTTAGTATCACGTCAAAAGTCAAATTGTGTACAGTTTAGTTGAAAAATATAGTTATTATTTTAGCAGTCATTGCAAATGTAAAAGAGTCATTCTGAAATATTTTGCTTTATGTAAAATTGTCAACAAACACAATTTTAGTATAAAAGCACACTAGTGGAGATATCACTAAAAAATCACACATTCTTCCTGTGCATTTGTTTTTTGTTGCTTGCCAATAAGAATGAGAGGATAATCCATGTTATAATCCAATTACAGATTGATGATATGCTTCTCTGTTTGTTGACCTTTTCAAACCAAATGGATGGTTCACTGACTTCTGTTTCTCAAGAAGTTAGTTGCTGCATTTCTTGATTTGATGCTCAGGATCAATATGAACAGGGGAAGGTATCTGTAGATTTTCACATTTCCCAAATACCTGTGTGGATTTAATTACATTCACTATTTTGCCAATATTCACACATTGCCTACAGAAAATATGCAACTGATATTTTATGACTTCAAATTGGAATTTTATTTTATTTTCAGAAAGAATAAAAGAGCATGTCACATGATTTCTCCATTTCATTATTTTTATAATCCTCTGTTCAAATTATTACTCATTTATATTTACTGTGTTTTATTAATACATTTAAGGTGTTTGTGCATTCTAAATACATGTGCTCTTAAAAATATATTTAAACATACTGTCAAATATATATTTTTATATATTTGTACTATATACATATAGTTAAATATGTTTTCACTTTGTCTCCAAGTTCCAATATCTAAATTTGATAAAATTTACCATGTCTATGTCTCTGTCTCTCTGTCTGTATTATCAGACAATTCAGACATGGAATAATTGTTGTCCAAAAGGAATTTTCTTCTCTCTTATATACAAGATTTTAAAGTTTCAAGTGCTCAGTTCTCCTAAATCTTATCCAGCTTTACCTCTTAAATATATTTCTCTCTGATTTTCTAGGATATAGATCTATGAATGATGGAAATGATATAGAAGTTTCTGGTTACAGATGTTCATGTGTTGTTCCAAAAAAGAAATCCATTGTAAGGAGTCAAGTTTAAATTCAAATACTTATCAAAATCCTTCTGCATAGGATATCTAACATCAATATGCCTCTTGACATTTTCTTTTTCTTTCTTTCTTTCTTTCTTTTTTTTTTTTTTTGGTTTTTCAAGACAGGTTTCTCTGTGTAGTCCTGGTTATCCTGGAACTCACTCTGTAGACCAGGCTGGCCTCGAACTCAGAAATCTGCCTGCCTCTGCCTCCCAAGTGCTGGGGTGAAAGGCGTGCACCATGACTGCCCAGCAGCTTCTTGACATTTTCAATAAAACATTTTCTTTTTACTATCAACAAATTAATAACAAAATTTGGATACTATAATTCTAAATTACATAATTTTTCTGTAAAATACAAACTATAAGTCACACAGCATCAGGATGAATCAACCATGATGACACTAAAAATCAATACTCTTTAGCTATGGTTAAGTGACAAATTAACTCAGAATCCGCAACTTCCGCTAGGGCCTTTGGCTTTGGATTTCTATATCACCCAATTAAATTGTCATCATCCATTAAGGGTGATGTCAAATCAGAATAGATGTATTTCATTATTTTCTGCTTACATCAAATTTCTTCTTTTGTATGACAGGAAAATATGCCCTGGACACATGTGTCCTGGACATATGTGTCCTTGTTGGAGTCAAAGCATATACATTTTTTGTTGGCTAATGCAACACTATTTCTAGAGTCCAAAATATCTAAAGATTAGTTAAGTTTACCTCTTTTTTTAACCTCATTTTCAATCCTAGACTAAAACATTCACTAATTGGTGTTTTCCCTAAAGGAATGGTCCTATGTCCATGTCCAGTTCTTATACTTTAACATGATCAGTTCTTCTAAAGTCCCTTGAGCTTTGCCTATTATGTAGATCCATGCTTCATGAGCATATAGCTGTAGCGTATTTGGGGGAAAAGATTCTGAATTTTTTTTCTGCAAATGTTCATTACTCTCCACAAATTTGTTTATATTTGACAATTTTTTCTTTAATGTTTATGATAATCCTTCTGAATATCCACTTACAACTATCACCTTTACGTTTTCCATTATAAAGTGTATTTTAATTATCATTTTCTTCGTATCTATATTTTGGCCTCATTACATATATGAGAGATAATGAATTCTTTGATGAAACAGAGTTTCAAACAGTAGCGAGATCAGTCAACCATGACAAACTCAAAAGTAAACAGGCTTTATTTTCACTTGAGTGACAAACCACCTGAGAGTCTCCATCCTCAACATTTCCCAGTGGCTTTGTCTTCATGTACAATTTTAAATGATTTGCCTCATCAAATCAGGATAGATCTTCAAATGTTTCTTTTTACCTACTCTATGGGATTCATGCTCCATGAAATTCCATGTATCTTGAGTATAAATGGGCTTGAGTATGCACAAACTTAGCTAATGATTTTGTTTTTTAAATAACTTTATGGAAATTAAATGAATTCATTGATTCCAATTCCCCTGTTCTTATCTATAATCACAAACAGTCATATTGAATCATCAAATTCTCACAATTTTGAATATGACAGAAATTAATTTAAAAGGAAATCTTCAAGTATGACAGAAAAAGGATGGGTATATGGGATAGTACACAAAGAAAAAACACAAGAGGCAAATGATTTTATTATAATATCCTAAAATTAAATAATTAAGAATGTTTTGTAATTTTAAAGTTAATGTCTGTTACACATATAATCCTATATCTGTTTATTTTGAATACTGTGAAGTCCATTTGTTTTTTATTTCTTTCATTTTCCTTGATTTTATTTTATACTACTATTATGGTTTATAAGAATTAAGGAATTATTTTTACCTTGTATTCAGATTCAACCAAGAGTATTAATTATGAATTCAATGTTCGCTGAACTAAAATCTCCTAGGGTACTGAACCATGACATCCTAATTAAGATGATATCGTGTCATCTAAGACTTCTCTCATTATGATGGGTAATCTCATACAAAGAGTAGGCTGAGAGGAGAAAGCTCCAGACAACATGTTACAACACAAGTACAACTTCATACACATAAAAACATCCCAGCTCCTCATCAAGAGGCCAGGGAACATCTCTGAAGTGTGAGTGGAAAGACTGGAAGTCAAAGATACTAAATGCCAGAATAACAGATATTAGCTTGTAAAGTTTGTCTCCTAGAAATGGTCGAATTAGGAAAATGGTACGTTATCAATGGACTTGTTAACATGGAAAGGGAAAAATGTTGTAGAGTTCCCCTCCTTAAAATAACCAGAGAAAACTAATGAGTACCAGAAGAAGGAAAATTAGCCTTCTTTCGGGAAGAGTAGCATTCTAATTGGTTGTTCAATTTAGAATTGTTACCCCTAAAACGATAGATGTCATTGTTCTTAGGCGTTGCACGTCCATAGAACTGTTTGCTGTTCTCCTTTACCATCCTAAATAGTATTTCTTAATCAGAAAGACAACCTGACAGGACAGAATTCTTAGTCTCACAGATCCAGTTAGATTTATCTGAGTCCTATATCATAATAGTGTAGGGTCTTTACACATAAGGGCCTATGACAACCACTTCATTTCACCCAAGCTCAAAATAATTTGTATTGCTTTGGCAGTCAACACTGAAAACATGACAAATTATTCCAAAGGCATTTTCCCATTCCAAATACTACCTATTTGTGGGTAGTATATGAGGCCAAGTGGCTAAATTTCATTTAACATATGAATATATATGTGTACATGTATATACATATGTATATATTTTTATGCATCTTGAATAAACTTAGTTGAATAGAAACTATAAATACAAAATAAAAGTTTAAATATAAGATAGGTAAATATACAATATGATTCCATGGGTTTTGATCAAATTACTTTGTTTTTGTATCTCCTCTATAAACCTCCCATATTATATCCTATTATCTACCTCATCCCTACTTTAAACCTTGTTCCTGTGATTCTGTTTTCCTCTTTACAGTACTTTTATACTGCCATTAACCTCTCATTCCTCAGTCCTACCCTACCTACTGTCTCTTTTCTGGATACCTTTGTCACTACTCCTGTATATTTGTATCTGTGAATTTTCATCTAAGAACTGCAAATAAGAAGGAAAATGTGATGTTTAGGTTTCTTGGTATGGGTATTGGTATATACATAACTCAGTATATTTTCTTGTTCTGTCCATTTGCCTGCAAAACGCATAATCCACTTATATTTTCAGTAGTATTTTATTTCATAGTACATGAGGAACTCATTTTTATTATTCATTTCTCAGTTGAAGAGTATATGGATTGTTTCCATTTCCTAGATATTATAAATATAGCAGCAAAAAACATAAAGTACAAGATGTTCTTGTGGTAGAATGTCACGCCCTTTGGGCATATGACAAAGAGTGGTACACTTGTTTCACATGGGTGATTTACATTCAGCGTTTTAAAAATAAAACTCACTGGTTTTAAAGTAGTACAATTTTACAACCCACCGTGAGTGTTCCCTTTTCCCTACATCTTCTCCAAGTTTTCTTAATGTTTATCTTTTCACTTCTGCCTTGGAAAAGAACTAATATTAGCCATGCTGTGACTTGCATGCCCAAATTACTAGTACAGAGGTCCATTTTTTGAGATGTTTCTGAGTCATATTCTGTCTTTCTCACTATTTTTAAGATTCTTTCTCCAGATATGAGGCCTATTTTGAGTTGAGAATTTATTTTCTGACTCTGTTTTTGGAGTTCTTTATGTTTTCTGGATAGTAATTCTTTTTCACGTATCATGCTGGCAAAGATTACCTCCCATTCTGGATGCTTCCTCTTCACCCTGTATACTACTTCTTTAGCTATACCAAATTTTCCTTGCATGAAGTCCTACTTGAAACTTTTTGGCCTTAGTTCATATTTTACATGTTTTTCTGCACTGAGCCCTTAATTGGCATTGCACATATGTTAGAAGTTATGCATGTGGAGCTGTCTGATTTTATTTTAGCCTTGTATTCTGAGCTGTTGACCATTGAATGGTCTTTCCTTAGGGAGACACATTGTCTTCACTCTTGTGCCAATTGGGGTGGTCCTTGATTTCCCAATGTTATTTCCATAATTATCTTTAATTCAGTGATAAGTTGAACTTATCGAGTAACACAGGACCATGTTTTTTTAAATGGATCTTGAAATAATCCCTGTGATTTTCTTAACTTAGATAAGCTTGACATGAACATGTGAGAAATGTGAAACAAGAGTAAACAGAATACCTTACATATGTGATATGTGTGTGAAATTGTCAATAGTTTCATTTAATCCATATGTATTGTTTAGATATATGTGGTAAACCACCTATCTAGATAATAAAAATATAGAATCCTGAATAGATATTATAAATCCTGCAACAGTGAGACGTTCTATGCTTTGAGCTTAATGGATACTGCACATGACTCACATAGAGTCCATGATCTCACTCCACCCTGGTCAAAGAACATATGCTTAGTTTTGTGACAATCTTTGTTTCTCTGTGTTCTCTAAAATTCTAGACTTCCTTGAAGTGGGGTGATTAATTTTAGTAGACAATCATGTAGCACAGGTTTGTGTATTTTTGCTCTGATGATTTTAAAAGGTTGGTTTCCACCAACCAGTGAGTAATATTTAGAGACTAAAATGCCATGTTACAATCCGATTAAAATTGATAGAGATATTTTTATGGTTGTTGACCTTTTCAAAGTAAATGAAAGATTCAATCACTATTGTTCTCAAGATCTGTGCTTGTATATTTCTTGGCTTAATGCTCAAGCTTAGTAAAGTCATAAGAGGACAGCTCTAAAATTTCACATACTGTGAGAACAAAATTGCCTTCATCATTTTTCCAAACTGTAACCATTTTGCACAGATCGTTGTAATGACTTGTGATATGTAATTTGAGGATTGCTTATGCTTTCGTTTTGAATCAAGGGACCATAAAGATAAGTATTTAGCTTCATTTTATATACACCTAAACTAATCATTTGCTCAGTATGTTTAGATATTTCATTTTATTAAAATTGGGAATTTCATCATGCATTCTGAATACATGTCCTGTTATATACAAAGTTTTTAGATATCTCCTAGAAAATGTATGAATTCTTATTCACTGACTCTTTATACTATCTCTCAATATCCTAAATGAATAAATTTTGATAAAGTTTCCTTCTTCATCTCTGCCTCTCTCCTGCCTTCATTGGACGATGTAAAAATTCACTGGTATTTTCTTTCCTAAAATTTGTTTGCTTTCTCCTCTGGCCGAGTTTTAAAACACTCAGGTGATCATTTTCACTAAAGTTTCTCCAGATTAACTTCTTAAATATTGTCAATTGACAACCTTAGATGTACCTCTACCTTATTCCAAAACTTCCTTAGAATCATTTTTATATCACCAATATACAATGTTTTCTCTGCCAAACAGGTTAAGCGAAGTACATCGTGGTGTCCCAAGCCTTCTTGGCTGATGATAGGTTATGCATTACTGCCTTTGAAGAAACAACCCAGTATAGTTAACATTCCAGGTTCCCTTGTACTTATTTTTGAGCACAAGGGCTTCTGTTTTTCCTATACTGTTGATCTTGAAATCATAATTTCCCTGCTCAACTTCTGATGTTTTTCGATTAGAGAATTTATTCACACCAGAGTATTTTTAATATGGTTAACACATATATCTTATTTAAAACTACTAAATATAACAAAATCTTTTAATCTCCAGTTTCACTTTCTATAATGTTTAGAT
>NW_021620705.1:0-6762 GCF_004785775.1 Grammomys surdaster | reverse complement strand
TATAAAGATGTATATACTATTTTAAAAATACCCTAATTCATTTGCTTCCTTATTGAAATCATATAGGAAAAGATAATCTTACATGGACTTTGGAAATGAAACTTCATCCTTTGCTTTAAATAATATAGACATGCATGGAGACCAAAACAGTTTGCTATGTGTAGTATTTTACTGTGTGAAGAAAATCCAACCACATATCACAATTTACAAACTAAAGTAAATATGAAGCACAACAGAAAATTCACTTCTGTAGTATTCTTGCCTATGAATCTCCATCAGTTGTGACATTTTCAATGATTACAGTCATTTTAGTAATTAATGTACCACTTGTTAAACCTGTGTGACTATTTAAAAATTAGCTTAGTGAATATTTATGTGCTTTTCAAAAGAAAGTCTTTTCAAATGTACATAATTGCTTCCTAAATCACTTTATTTAATCATTCAAAAAAGGAAGAACAACTCATAGATCATGAGAAGGGGAAGGAAAGGCATATCAAGAATTGACTTCACAGGGGAGGGACAAATTGTTTTGAAAGAAAAGGTAAATTATAAATGATACTGATTCCAAGGTCAAGACCATATTCCCCATAAGTATCACCCTGTTGTTATCTGTGAAAACATGAAAGAGAAAAATTAACACATGGCTGAGCTGTCAGAAGAGATTGCATCCTTAAGATTACACAAGAACAAAATAAAATCTAGCAATGTAGACTGTAGAGAAGGGATTGTACACAAACAGTTCCTTTCCTAGAAAACACCTATACATTTGTACATTAGATACAATAGGAGAAGATTCTACAGAAAGTAATGACATTGTGGGGTCTTACATGAAAATTTAGGTTGAACGTTATAAAAGTATACATTGAGAAAACATTCCTTACTATTGTCATCTAAAATTTTACTCTATGATTTATTCTTGTCACAATACAATTTTCAATTTTAAAGACAAGTAAAATTCTTCTATCTTGATTTTACATCATTGAAGATGAAGATGTGACCACGGTGTGTGTCCAGGTCCTGATCCAGCAGGAGTGGCTCCTTTTAGCCCTCCAGATTCTAGAGGTATGATGGAGGTATGGTGGTGTGTACAGAGAGAAGTGGGGACACAGCAGCTTCCACTGTCCCCTAAGGTGTCATGAGCTGAGGCAGGATGGTACACTGATTTGACCAAGTAATCCCTAGCTTGGGAATCTTGGCAATTATCCTTTTAGTAAATCCTTATTTGGTGGAGAAAGTGGCCCTTGTGAAGGACAAATATGTAGTTCTGATGTCCTAGTGTGAGAAAAATTTCCTGGGGAGAGGAAACCCACTTTTCTAATCACTGCAGATAGGGATCCCACAACAGACCAAAGTAGAAGCAACAGCAAAGTGCCACTTGGACTAAATCTCTTCAGGCCCCTGCTCTGGTCAGAGCCTTCTGTGCAGCTATACTAGTGTGACAGTCTTCTTAGCCTCTGAGTTGTTTGCTCTGGCAGGGTGTGGCCTAGTAAATCTTGAAGCTGCCTTTTTAATTTTTTACCTCTCTGCTTAGGGAACTCCCCTGCAGGATGGAATGTTTTAATCTGGGCAGAAACTGTTACACAACACTCCACCCCCTACTCTGGCTCTTGCATTCTCTTCCTGCTCCTCCTCTTGCAATGATCCCTGTGCCTTGGAGTAGGTGACTATAGATTTGCTCTAGTGTGTAAGAAAAGAAACCCCCATGTCATTACCAATAAAAAAGTATCCACTGTATTCATCTCTCATAGAAACAGAAAAATATAACATTCCCCCTTAGGATAATCTATATATGTATATATGACTTAAAGTTCCATTGTACAGTCGAACAATAAAAATCTGAAACCACATGAAACCCTATAATTCACGTTAACATGTTTAAACTATGACGAAAATATGGAAACTGCTAGAGAGACAAGACAAAAATCTTCCTTGTGTATGTATAAACCAAATGAGATCATCTTTAAAGTTTTCAAAATTATAATTATCTTCCAGTTTAAAAACTTTATTCTAAATTAAAAAAAAAATCTATACACAAACCACTGATTTGAGTACACCAGGAAAAAACAAACAATAAACCAAACAAAAAGATCAGCACTAAGCAGGACCCAGAGGAGCCGGCAGTCACGGCTCTTCCATGTACAACTTTCAGGGTTTATTCTTTTTTTTTTTTTATTTCTTTTTTTGAACATGAAATGCTTTTTTATAGCATGTTTTACAAGGGGAGGGGGTAAGAGGGTCCAGGTGGTGGAAAAGTACAAAATCTTCTTGGCCTGTGCCTTGAAACATGTCATGGTCTATATGGTACACTGCCTTGAATTATGATCTACCTGCAGTTCTTCAGAAGATATGGTACACTGCTTGAGTTATGGTCTCCCTGCTATTCTTAAGAAGACATGGTACTCTGCTTTGAGTCTATCTGCAGTTGCTAAGCAGGATCTTGCAGTTGCCAAGCTTCAGAGGACATTGTGCAGGTGGGGAAAGGTAGGGGGTAAGGGTAAGGGCGAGGGTCCTGGCTTCTGGCATCTCCCCCTTCTCTGTTTAGTTAGAGAAGGCGTCTTATGTTCAATCCCAACTATGTGAGTTTTGAATTTGGATGTCTAATTATGGGGGGTCTTAGACAAGTTCACAACCCCAAAACACTGATGTGAGACGAGTCACATCGATGGTCGAAGGCTTTAGGCTGTCGACGATGGGCAACGTCAAGGGACTCTGATGTGGGTGAAAGGAGGGTGAGAGCCCTGTCTTAGGCCATGTAGGCTGCACCCACTCCCAGCACCACGCACTCCTTTTCGGCTGCATTGGGTGGGCCCCTGGGAAGTGGACCTACAATAATCCTGTCATTGGGCTAACTCACAGCCATCCTAGTCTCTTGTAAATGTTCAAGTTACCAACCATTTGTCAGTTTGGGGTGTAATATTGTCATAAAGGAAGGCTCCCCAATGTTAGCAGCCATATCAAGGGTGGCCTTGGTTTAGGAAAAAGCCAATTTTTGTTGTGGTGATCAAGAGGCCAAGCTCTCTAGCGAGAGAAATGAGGGCAAAGCCAGGCATACCAGGAACCCTTCTGGAGGGCGTGGAAGTCTAGGGGTCGACCGTAGGGGGAGGCAGGGGAGATGGCAGCTGTGTCAGTCTCCTGCGGAGTCACTTCTGGATCCTCTGCAATTTTCAGCTGATGGTAATGAACTTCAACTGCCTTCTTGATGGCAGCATCAACCTGGTTCCGTGGACGACAGGTCACGGGCGATGATCTCTGTCTTGCTCAATCTTGATTTCGTGCGCACATCCTCTCCATGAGGGTCTGTCCGGATGGGTCCCTGCCTCGAGCCCCACGTCTGGGTGCCACTTGACCCGACCGGCGGGTCCTGGTTATTCGTGGGGGCGAGGAGGACTGCAACCTGCTATTCTTCAGAAGATATGGTACACTGCTTGAGTTATGGTCTCCCTGCTATTCTTCAGATGATATGGTACATTGCCTTGAGTCTATCTGCAGTTGCCAAGCAGGATCTTGCAGTTGCCCAGCTTCAGGGGACCTTGTGCAGGTGGGAAAAGGTAGGGGGTGAGGGTAAGGGCGAGGCTCCTGGCTTCTGGTCCATCTGGGTTAGAACTTCTAATAGCAGGCATCACGGGTGATTCAATTTTACCTGGAAAGTAAAAAGAAGGGGATTCTCAGGGAGATTTCTCTTCCCTGGATGTAAATTGTTATTCATCGTATTTATGATTGGGCCTGGCTTTGTGAGGGTTTATTCTTAAGTTTCTTTATTTTACAGTCTGTTTCTCTTGTAAAACTAAAGGTCCACTTTATTTATTACTTAAAAGTTTTATACAGTGTAAAACCAGAACTGTATGTAAAATACTGCCTCTAAGTATTTTTAAGTAGCTAGTCTTGTTCCATTGGTTCATCTGTGACTTCTGTGGCTTTGTCATTTTCCATGGACGGCACTGACACACTTTCTCCAGTTTTACTGGAAGGGGATCCTCCTGACTCCTGTGTCTCCCGGCAATCAGAGCCACTCCTCAAGGGCCCTGCACTGTCACTCTTTTCTGTATTGGTAATGACTGAGTTCACTTTCTTCAGAAGACATTTTCTTTCTCTTCTGAGTAATTGAGACAAAAATCTGGCCCCTATGAAACCCTGGGAATCTTTAAGTCTGTTGAAATTCCAGGTTAAACACATTCCAAGAGATCTGTGCAAACTAAATTCTTTTGTATACTTCTAAGGTGCCTGAGAAAAAAAAAGACTTCATTATTTATGAGAAAGTGTGCTTTATCTTGGGAGTTGCGCTCAAGCATTAGCTTACCGTTTGTAGAATGAGTGCTTAGGAGCCTGACATGAAACCATCTCAGAAGAGCCCACAGGTCCCATAACATTGGATTGCTTTTCTAAACATTGTCCACATTACATCTGTCCTTCTGAATTATCCTATATGCGCATGGCACTGGTGTGAAACATCACTGTACTGGAAGAATTAGTAGAGTACAATGTACCTGAGCTGAAATGACTGAAGCTGGAGGGGTACACAGAAACCACCATGATTTGTATAACATTTTGAAGTGAATATTTTTGAACATGCTTCTTCAACAGCCAGTGTTATATTTTTCAGATCAACACAAAGCACAATGGTTACTACTCAATAAACTCAATATTTTCAAATTCACATATTTAAAGTCATGCAAGCTGCAACTTCCCTGTCAGAATTACTGGCTGCCAAATTTATACCTGTTTCTTCAGCTGTACTTTTTGATATTTAGAATTTTTAAATTTCTGTAAGTAGATTTTGTAGACTGTAATGTGTTCACTGCCTTTGTGAAGCGGTATATAATTGTATAATTTTGTGTGTAACTGAATGCTTGGGCTTTCAATACAGTATTCATATAAAGCAATAAATATTAATGTTATGAAAAAAAAAAAAGAAACCCCTATGTCACAGTAAGAGTCACTTGTGATCAGGAGATTCACCAGTGGTTATGTGTTGATGCTTATAACAACAGTGATGTAGGCAGTTGAACATCACATCCAAGAGTAAAAGCATAAAAGTAGCTTGCCCATTGGTGCATGTGCCCCTCCAACCACAGGATATTCTCCTGGCTTACACTATACCAGTGTGAACTCAGTATTTTGGAGCTGTCCTTAAATGAACTCAGAAGGCTGTAGCTCTGACCCACTCCCACAGTAATTGAGCCCCATTAGCACAAACAAGCATATCTTTCTGGCATGTCAATGTTTTAGTATTCAGTGTCCATAGTCAGGAAGAAATGTTGGTGGCAGTTTTCTAGCAGTACCTTTCAAGGCCACCTTGGGCATTGAGAAAGCAGGTTAGCAGACTACAAGTTTCCAGACCAGTCCCATCTGAAATTTCTATCTCCTACAATCAGAGCATGAACTTATGGTGTTCTCTGAAATAGGGTTTTACCATCTAATTTGGCCTATACCCAATAGCAGAGACAATAATAGCAAAAAAATACTCAATAAAATATTACCAAACTAAATCAGAGAAAACACCAAAAACATCAATCCACATGATCAAGTAAGATTCTTTCAAGGGATGTAGGGGTTTTTCAATGTAGGAAAATAAATCAACATAATCTACAATATAAATAAACTGAAAAAAATGATCATCTTATTACATGCTGAAAAAGCCTTTGACATAATCCAAACTCCTTCATTTTAAAAACCTTGAAGAGATCAGAGATACAAGCACATACTCAAACATAAAAGGAATACACAACAAGCCAATAGTCAAAATCAAACAGAGAGAAACTTAAAGTAATTCTACAAAATTAGGGACAAGACAAGGTAGACCACTCTCTCCATACATATTCAATATTGTACTTGTACTTCTAACTAGAGCAATAAGATAATTAAAACAGATTAAGGGAATACAAATTGGAAAGGACGAAGTCAAAGTGTGGGACTGTAATTTGGCCACGCCCCTAAAACCCAGCGACCTAACATAGAGCCCCTGCGTGACCCGGGCATGAGATCTGTCCTACATCAAAGTATCATTGTTTACAGATGATGTGAGAATATCATAAGTTACTCCATGAATTATATCAGAGAACTCCTACAGCTAATAAACATTTTCAGCAAAGAGGATGGATACAAAATTATTTCAAAGAAATCAGTAGCCCTCTTTTATACACATGATAAATGGGCTGAGAAAGAAGTTAGGAAGAAAATACCTTTCACAATAGTCACAAATTATATAAAATAAGTTGATGTGATTCTTACCAAGCAGGTGAAAGATCTGTATGACAGGAGCTTCAAGTATCTGAAGAAAGAAATTAAAACAGATACCAGAAGATAGAAAGATTCCACATGCTTATGGATCAATAGAATTAACAATGTGAAATTGTGTCTCTTCCTGCCTTTATTGGATCATCAGGCAATATTGGCCCATGTAGACAAAGGGAGCAGAGATGACAGATGAGAGGTTCAGAAGGCCTGTGAGTACATACAGTAAATAAGACACATCACTACCAGATGCAGAGAGACAGATCAACTTTACTTTGGGTGATTCAAGCATTATATAATTTAGGGACAGGTAGAAACATCCAAGATGGGCAGAGGTCATTGGCTGAAGGCTTAGGATACCGAAATGACTCATTAGCATGGGAAAGCATTTCAGGAACCTCAGATGTTAGCTGAATGAATTCTGATCAGGAGAAAAGAAGTTGAACTTGTAGTAAAAGATTGTGTGATAATCCAGAGGTAGAGATGAGTGGGAGGATAAATTCCCCAGACAAGGTCAGAGAAGGAGAATTC
>NW_021620704.1:1687-3174 GCF_004785775.1 Grammomys surdaster | reverse complement strand
CCCGGAGGAAAGGGCTGATTAGCTTATTTATTTATGAATGACAACAGACAAATAGCGAAATGGGATTGCATTCGTTCGTACACGCACTTTATACTAACCTCTGGCCTGGTCGATGTTGGCGCCGCAGGTAAGGTTCGTGACTTGTGTCCGCCCACAATTTGGGGTCAGTGGAGAATGCGTCCGGGACACAACCTTGGTTCCGGCGAAATTTGGTCCATCAGCAGCTGTGCAGACCAGGAGGGAATCCGGTGCGCGAAATGCGGGCTTTCTCCGTCAGCGGCTGACAGCCCTGGCGGTGGCTCGTCTTAACACGTCTCACACGAGGGCATCTCCGTGGGGCTCATGGACTGAGCAAACTTGCACAGGCCAGGCCATAGATTTTTAAGCTATTTTCAACCAATCAGAATTGAGGCAGTAGTTTTTATTGGTCACACAGAGACAGCGTGGCTCGGTTACCATGGTTACATCTCAGCCAATTACAATTGAGGGCATACTGTTCCTTTGGGCATACCGCTTATCTTGACATTACACTCCAGGCCACACATTTTTTTTCTCTTTTAAGTTAGTTATCCATAATGGTGACTCTTATTCTGCTCTTTACAGTGAACCTGGTGTTTTTGTTTTGGTTTGGTTTTAGTTTTGAAGAAAATGTTTTCCTGTTTAGCCATGGCTATCCTGAAAGTAGGTATATAGAACAGGCAAGCCTCTGACTTAAACTTCCACCTGACTCTGGCTCAAGCAGGCTGGGATTAAATGTGGGTCAACATGCCTGGCTATTTGATTGTTTGTTTGTTTGCTTGCTTGTTTTTGTATTATTGGCTGATGGGCCTGAAATATAGATTTTGCTACATGTCAAGCATATGCTGTTGTATTGATCTTCATCCATGTGACTTTTGAAATCTGGCAGAGAATATTTTATTTCTCAGGATGGCATTCATGACATTAATATTGCCTGAGCTTTGTAAGACATTGAATTGCAGCTGCATAACATTGTTCCTACCTGTTATGGATTTTTTTGTTTTGTTTTTTTAATGAATATGAGTACTTAGCCTGTATGCATGAATATGTACCTCACATGTGCCTGATCCTCACAGTAGTCAGAGGATGGCCTTAGACTTCCAGAACTTGGAGTGAAGGATAGCTGGGAGGCCCCTTGTAAGTACTGGCAATTGAGCGCAACTATTTCAAGTCCAGCAAGAGCTCTTCACTGCTGGGCCATCTCTCCTGCCCTATGTTGGTTATTTAGGATCAACATTTACACTAATAATATTTTCATCTGTCCGTTTGTAACTGTTTAAACATATACGCCCTTTTAGTAAGATCTTATTAATGTTACAGTTTAAACTGAGGCACTTAAAAATTTTGGAAGATGAATACAGAACTGGAATGAGTGTATAATTCTTTGAGGGAACTTCAGTAAAAACCTCTGAGTTCTTTCTCTCTTGCTTGATTGATTTTTACAGGGGAGACAGAGTCTTAATATATAT
>NW_021620704.1:0-1677 GCF_004785775.1 Grammomys surdaster | reverse complement strand
TCTGGGTAATCACTGTTTGACTCTGAGCCACCTCCCCCACACTGGCCCTGTCTAACCATACATGGGCCAGACTCATCTGTTTTAATGAATCTTCCCCTAGATTCTGATTATCACCTTGAAAATTTCTATAAGGTATAGTTAACAGTCAGCATACAATCCGTTCTCTATATGCATGGGACTTTGGTTCCAGGCCCCCTCATCAATATCACATTTCAGATGGCCAGGTCTCTTATGTAAAACTGTGTAGTAATAGCATAGAACCCAGACACATCCTCTTTACACTGTAAGTCAACTTAGATGTTTTACAGTATTCAATACAATGTTGATTCTAAGAAAACACATTGAATTATTAGAAAATCATGACAAGCAGATAGATCTCTGCATGTTTGAAGCAGATACAACATCTTTTAAGTTTGATTTTGGGGACTTCTTAGGTTTTCCTGGAATCCAAACTGAGGGCGTGGGAAAGTTCTGAGGGCAGGTTGCCCTCTTAAATGTTCCTTCATTTTATTTTTTGAAACAGAGTATTACTATGTAGCTCAGACTGGTCTCAAAATTGCAATCCTCCTGCCTCAGCCTCTTGATTGCTGTTATTATAGGTATGCATCATCGCACCTGGATAGACTCATAGGCTTCACTCTAGAAACTTCAGGGTTTCTGAACAATCAGAAAATGGGTTGAAATAGGTTAAATAGAGCAGTCCTTGTTTGTATGTATTTCCAATATTTAATTAGCTCAATGTCTCAGCTCAAAGATGCTTAGTGGTAATTGTGGGGTAAGAAGTAGCCAGTGCAGGCACACTGACAGCCACAAGGACCAGCATCTTGACAGTGAGTAGTAGTTAGCTGACTGCTAGTCCCACCACGAGCCATCCCTCACATTGGAGCTGTCTTGTGCAGGAGCCAGCAACCCCAGAATTCCTGGTCGCTTCCCAGATGTCCTTGTGCTCATAGTCTCACTAAGTAATTAATATTTATGATGACCTTGGGATGAATTTTACTCTCTTTACTCTGATTCCTAAGGCAGACACTTACATAATCCAGTTAATTAACATTAAAAATGACTAACACTTATTGAGGTATGTGCCAGGACTTGTGTTCCATGCTTTATAGGGATTATCTCATTGTAGAAATGTTCCCATATAAAACAACTTTAACTAAAAATATTTTGGTACTTAAGCTTTAGTTGGCTGAAAATTGTACATATATGGAAACACGTTTACTAAGGAGGCTGTGATTAAATGATGGCTTCCATGCTCTCCCTTTGGACTGTGTGTGTGCACAAACATATTAAGTCTGGTAAGTGTGTGCAGAATGCATTTTTGCGCTGTGCTCTGTCCTTCAGTAGTACTAGTAATCCCTTATCCATGGGGAATGCATGATGAGACTCCAGTGGAATAGCGCCAAGCCTTACACATGCTGTTTTTTCTGTACATTAATGTTGATGATAAACTTTAGCCTATAAATTAAACACAATAACAGGTTAACAGCAATGTTTAACTGTATGCTACAGTGAAAGTAACGCAAACTGGCTGTTTTACCCTTAAACTATTACATACACTGTTCTTCCTGTGATGATGTGAGATGGCAATGCCACTCCATCGTAAGAAAAAGGTAGCCAGAAAACACAGCACTGTGGTAACAATGAGCTTCTACAGAAGGGTTATCTGGACACAGA
>NW_021620703.1:3683979-3798869 GCF_004785775.1 Grammomys surdaster | reverse complement strand
TGGTGAGGACTGCATCCCTGTATCTCATCACTGCTGTGGGTTTGTTAAATGAAAACAGGTGTGTATCACCTGGCTTAGCTTCTTACCACTGCTGGTAAAAAAAGATTTTGTATCTTAGAGTTTTAATCAGACCCATTATTTTTTAAGCCATAGTTTATTCCTTTGAGCTCTGAGATTGCCTTGCCTGGCTTTTCTAAAAATTATCTACAATTATAGATAATGAAAGGAAGTGTTACTTTGGCTATTAGTTACTGAACGGTTCTAATTTTCTTAATCATAATTTAGCCAGATCTTTATGATTTGAAATTTATGAAGTGAAATTTTTATTGTGGGAGTAATGTTTTATGGAAATCATTAAAATATCTATTGATTAAAAGGAATTCATACATATCATTTTATGGAGTTGGCATTTATCCAGAAGTGAAATTATTTGTTCTTCAGTTATATGGAAGTTTATGAGTAAAAAAAAAAATTCTCTTTGGCCTTGAGTCTTAAATTCAGCTTTAACAAAGTGACTGAGGATGCAAGGTACTGTGTTTCAAGAGAACAAAAGAAGAAAGAAAGAAAAGAAAGGAAGAAAGAAAGAAAGGAAGGAAGAAAGGAAGGAAGGAAGAAAGAAAAAAAGAAAGAAAGAAAAGAAAAAGAACCTGATTCTCAATCTTGAGTGTGGCTCTAAATTATCTGGAGTGATTACATCACGGTATAGATGTTTCAGGGCTGTGGATTTGACTCAGTGTGATTGGACACACAAGCCCCAGGACCTGTGTTCCATCCCAGCAAAAGAGCTACGAGCATTGGAGCACACTGGTAATCCCAACACTGGAATACAGAGGAACAGGAGGATTGTTGGGTCCTGCTGCCAGCTAGGCTTTCCTAGGGATCAAACCTGAGGACCCCATGAGAGACCATGTCTCAAGAATCAAGGGTGATGTCTCCTGAGGAACAAAACCTGAAGTTGAGCTCTGGCTACCACATGTGTACACACATACACAGACACACACACAGACACACACACACACATGCACACACACACACACATGCACATGCACATGTATAGAAAATATAGATGTTTAGCCCACACATTAAGATAAAAGTTCAGCTTGGCATAATACTTTTCAATCCATATTTTAAAGAACCTTCTATGTAATTATGATTTGAGACCCAGTTTTGAAACAATAATTTAGAATAATAACTGTCAGAGGAAATATGCTTTAATGCTTGTTTTTAACAATCCCTAGGGCTGATATTCCTTTGGAAGAATTACACCGTAAACAGTCATGTGATTTTGACCAGAATGAGGTAAAGCTCACTGTCACACTGTTTTTTCAGTTAATTGGGTTTGTGATGCTGTATTTTAGCATTAGTTTACCTTGATTTAAGATAGTGTTTATTCATACACTTATTTTTATGTACACTCATATCCTCTTAAACTAAAAACATTATGGCTTAGAAAATATGTTATTTATGTGAGACAAATTAATCTGGATACATTTAAAAACAGTTTCTAATGCACTGTAAGATTTGTTGAAGACAAAAATGCTTTTGGTTTCAGAACTGTCTTGGTGAGTACAAGTGAGGAACTGAACCACTCTCTTACCTGAAATGATATTCTTAAGTGTTACAATCTGTCCTCAGTAAGTGTGCTGGCTAGTTTTATATCCCTGACACAGGGTAGAGGCATCTGAAAGGAGGGAGACTCAATTGAGGAAATGCCCCATAAGATCCAGCTGTGGGGCATTTTCTTACTCAGTGATTGGTGGGGGCGGGCCCAGCCCACTGTGGGTGGGGCAGCACTGCACTGATGGTCCTGCAGTCTATACGAAAGCAGGCTGAGATCAGCCCTTTCCTCCTCAAGTTGCTTTAGTCAGGATCTGTCATCCCAGCAATAGAAACCCTAGGACAGTACTTGTGTGTTGAGTGTTCTAAATTCACTTAATAGACAGTGTCTTAAGCTTACTAAGTAAGCACCGGACATAAAATGGTACCTGGGAGTTTGCTTTTTCTTCATCTCTTGAAGCTTGCATTCTGTCGTACACTTTGTTCTGCAAGGTACACGTGTAAAAAGATATATAATCTTCATTAAAAACTCTTCTGTGCTTATGCAGACAGTAAAAGGAATGCATGTAGATAAATGGCCACCACTGAGCTTATTCAAAGGGCTTGGGTAGCCCAGGGAAATTGGCTTTTAAGTTTCCTGGGTAGTTAACAGGGAGACATTCTACAGGAGGCAGTTTCTGAGCACAACTTTCAGTCAGGAGTTTGCTGGATGCCTTGACTAGAGGAAGTCGTAACAGTGAGATGTAAGAGAGGGTGTTTATTTGTTTGTTTGTTTTATAAAGATCTAGAACATTGTTTATTTTTAATTATTGTCATAAACACAACTTATAAATTGCAAGGGGGTACTGGAGTGGCAAAAAGTTAATTCTGGCCAAAATAAAGAGCCAGCTCACAAATGAACTTGTGTGATGTTTAGGACTTGAATTTCCTGTCACTAAACAGAGGGTCACTAAAAGTTCTAGCAGGGAAGAATGTTAAGAGTATTACATTGACTTTGGCAACAGAGACAGATTTGATCAGCAGACACACTCCAGGCTGAGTGTCCTCTTCAGCTCTGTCAACTTGAGGAAGCCCAGCGTCATTAGAGAGAAAAGCTGCCATTGCAGAACTACTCGTCCTGTGAATATGTCTCTCAGGCATTGATTTTTCTTGTCTTAATTATTAATTAATGGGGGAGGGCCATGCATACCCCAGCATATGTGTAAAATCAGAGGACCACTTTGTGGATTTGCTTTGTCTTTCCCTTTTATGTGTTCGATTTCTAGCGGTTGAACTTGGGTCATGTGGTTTGTACAAATGGTTTTATCTGCTGGGCCTATTTTATTTCATTTCATTTCATTTGGCCTGGATAATGCGCTGTTAAAGCTGGGCAGTGGTGTTCAGGATGGAGAGGTGATTTAGATTGAGAATTTGGGTGGACTTTATGGATTGTGATTAGTAAAGGGACATGGAGGAAAAACTGAGAAAAGCGTGCACTGGTGATCTAGAAAGCAAATGGGCAGTATAATGGTGCTGTTCACCAAAGGTGAAAACAGGAGGCAGCAGAGGAGACCCACCCACCCCACCTCTGCACTCACTCTCCTCTCCCTGTGCAGAGGGCTGCTGCTGGGAAGTGGCTTGTAAGGAGTAGAAGCCGCTTTTCTATATTCTCTCTTTCCTGATGACCAGATGGCAGTGATGTCCCTAAGCAATCTTGGAGCCATGTGATGGAAAGGGCTGGGTCTCTGAGGTTCTGTGTGGAGTGAATGCTTATTTACCAGGATATTTTAAGATAAGAAAGAAGCAAATATAAGTTTGCTACATATAAGTTATGATCTCCAAGCCGTTTTGTTCTGTTTGTTTGATAGTACCTCCTAGTTTTCTGGCCCAGGGAGGAGCAGATTTCTGGATGATAAGGTTGACATGTGGAACTTGAGATCCATGGTCTATGTATTTTAGGCATTTGCATTCCTAGGCTGTAGGCCAGCTGATGCGTCGTTAATATATTGGTCTTTGTTGAATACATCCGTGTATACAGTTCTCAGGAGAAAATATTTAGAATAAAAATTAGTTGACAGCTTAGAGAAGCCATCGGGTTTCAGCAAGGCAGAAGAGGAGACTGAGTAATGTAGCTAATAGGACATGGTTAGAGGAAACAAAATGGGGACTCTCTCCACTGTGGGCACGTGGTCATTAGTGCTAGGTGCTGTGCTGATTTTATGGAACACACATTTCCCCAGTATAAATAATATAGATGTACCCTCTAAACTGAGCCGTAAACAGATGAGATGTCTTAAAATACAAAAGCTCTGATAACGCTGATAACATTCATATATACACGTATATTCACATGTATAGTTTTAGGTAAATAGAAAAGAATATAGTTTCTGGAGGCTTCCAACACCACACCCTCCATGTCATTTGTCCCTTGTCCCTTTATCTCCTATACTGAGCTCCCTTCTTCCTCCTCATTTTCTGTTTCCTCCTCCACACTAGGACACCTGATTAAGGTAGAAAATAAATGTAGTCACACTCCTACATAGAATGGAAGGTATGAGAGGTGCTATGAAATCACCATAGAAACTGTGAAGGGCTGTCAAAGTAAAAGAGACAAAGCCCTATACATTTCTAGATCATAGATAGAAAGATTAAAAATAAAAGCTATTGGTTATGTGTGTGCACAATATAGACTAATATAGATCCTACACAACACTGTCCTTGCTTTTTCAAGGACAAAGCTCATGAAAAGAGAAGAAAGAAGCAGCACTTGTAATCTCATTAAGTATGATGTGCTGCTGCTCATGCTGAGGGAAGCCCCCTTTGCCTGCAGAGCAAATGGAGCTCCCTCTCTTTTGGATGGCCTCCATAGGTTCCTGCATTTGAATATCTGGTCCCCAGTTGATGGACCCCCTTGGGCGGGATTAGGAAGTGTGGCCTCCTTGGAGGGAGTGTGTAACTGGAAGTGGGCTTTGAGGTTTCAAAAGCACTCTCCTCATTTCCAGTCTCATTCTTCTCCCATCTTTTGAATCTAAATGTAAGCTTTAGCTGTCGGTGGCTCTGTGTCTGTGCTCAACCTGAACTCTATCCCCCTGTCCCTCTATACACCTCCAAATTAAACACCTTCTTCTATAAGTCCCCATGGTCATGATGCTTTATTACAGCAATAGAAAAAGTAACTCAGGCAGAAATTGAAACCAGAGAGTGGACTTAGAAATGTAAATTGGACTGGAGTGATGGCTCAATGGTTAAGAGCACTGACTGCTCTTCTAGAGGTCCTGAGTTCAATTCCCAGCAACAACATGGTAGCTCACAACTATCTGTAATTGGATCCAATGCCCTCTTCTGGTGTTTCAGTGACAGTGTGGCTCATATACATAAAATAAATAAATAAATCTTAAAAGAAATATAAACTGGCTTTACATCCAAGAGGAAAGGGAGACAGCTAGACATCTCCTCTACTGTGTCCTACAAAAAGACACAAGAAGTGCTCCTTTTCCTCCACACAAACTGTGATATAGCCCTTCAGCTATAAAGGGCACCACAGACTCTCAGCAGAGACATCTGTAGCCCCAGTCTCTAATCAGATTTTATAAAAATCCAGAGCAGAACAACAAAATAAACCCAGTTGTTTAACCTCATTAACTTCCTAGAACTTAAGAAACACCCTGGTTTTAAAAAATGAGAAAGGAAACAAAAATCATTAACTACATAGAAAATAGTGAAATTACAACTAATTGTGTGTTCTGTAGGTGACTTACAATTCTAATCTTTGATTATAGTTTTTAAAAGGAGAAGTAATAACTTATATTCATCCTAAAAAACCAAACCAACCAACCAACCAAACAAACAAACAAAAAACAAAGCCAGAAAAAGAACAGCAGACTGAATTCTCAAGTGCTTTAGTGTCTTGCATCTATTTTAAACTACACGCACCATGATGGAGTGCAGCCTTTCTTTTTCTTAGTATTGTTTTTCTTACCAAATGTTTACTCTGTTCTTGATGTTTCTAAGTCAATTGGAATTCAAATTTAGTTGGAAATGTTTTTCTTTGTAAAGTTGTCTTTATTGAATGAAAGTAATGAAAAGCAAAAGTGTTATAAGGGGCTGCCAGTGTAGAGAGGAACGCTATTATCAGTACTTTGGGTTTTTAAATGTTTTATTCTTTTCTCTAGATACCAATGGAAAGAAGAGGCACATGCCCTTTAAAAGGGAGGCCAATGTCTACTGAGAAAATCTGTGAGTGCAACTATGTGTTATGTTTATTATTTTAGAAAAGAAAAAAATTAGAAATCAAATTTTAAATGTTTTAAAGATTTTACCAGTAAATATATATTTCATAGATATTCTAAAATGGGCTACAGTACAATAATTCATTAAAATTACTTTTTCTATCATAAAATCATCAACAATGAACATATATAATGTAAATTTACAATTTCACAGTTTTTTATATTTTAATTTTTACTCAACTATAGTTTGAGATGAACTATACTTTAGAAAATTTGGCCTGTTGCATTTCCTACTATGGTCCCTAGAGGTCACTATTACCTAGTTTTCCCCAGTTTTCCTTTTTCAGCAGATACTATATTTTGAGGCCCATCCACTCTGTTATTTCTGTCTTTCACAGATTAGTTTTTTTTTCTGCCGTCCAGCATTCTGTGCATTTACATTTTCTATTAGACTCATGCATCTTCTGGCGCTGGATTCTTGCATTGTCAATATTGTGTCCTTGACTATTCTGACCATTCTTGATATTTCTGGAACACATATAAAAGTTCTTCTTGGGTATATTTCTGGGACTAGAACCACCCTTTCACACGGTGTACATTTATTACCTTTTTCATGCAATGCAATGTCATTTCCTAAAACCTCCGTGTCTAATTTAGGCTTCTACAGCCAGTAGGAGTCACTTATTAATTTACCTGCACTGTCAATCTGTTATCATCATTTAAACCTAACCCATGGTAGTATTAATTTTTTGCTTCTCTGGTTACTAATTAGGTTAGCTGGTCAGCAGAGTTTCATGTTTTGCCTAGTTTACCTTTGTTTCGTTTTTGGAGACGAGATCTCGCTGTAGTCCACGATCACACACAACTGTCTCTCTGCCTCAGCCCCTCAGCAGCTGAGAACAGTTGTTGGCGAACATGCCACACCGTCCAGAGCGGCTTTTAAGATGCTTGGTTTTCATTAAGGAACACGTCTCTTACAGTCTACATCTGGCTACGCCCATTATGTCCATGTGTCTTTTGTACATCTTGCATACTAATTGTTTATAAGCTTTTTTATGTCAGTGCTTCATATTTGAGTGACTTTTGTCCATAAAAGTTTTATAACTAGTAGGCATGTCTTAGGTCTTTGGTCCCAAAATAGCTCTCTGGTTATCTTGTTCTGCTTGAATACTTAGAAATCTTGGTGAAGTTTTAAAATTTTCATTATCTTACTTTTAAATTATCATGAAAATGAGCCCAGGCATGATGTTCATGTCTTTAATCTCAGGAGGCAGAGGGAGGAGGATCTCTGTGAGTTGGTTCAGCCTGATTGACATAGTGAGTTCCAGAACAGCCAGAGCTATGTAGTGAGACCCTGTCTCTGAAAAACCAAACCAAAACCAAAACTCAAAAGAAACCTTTAAATCACCATAAAAATCTATGGGTTTTCTTATGGTATTATCAGATATTTTGTTGTTGTTGTTGATGATTTCAAAGAACTTAATCCTCCCTTTTTAGAAGTAGTTTTTGTTTTTTTAAACATATTCTAATTCCAGTTTATCTGTTCTCTATTTGTCCCAGAGCCTCCCCACATCTTCCTCCTGTCTAGATCCTTCCTTTTCTATCTCTCATTAGAAAACAGGCTTGTAAAGATTAATATGATATGATATAGTGAAATAAAGTATAAAACAAAATAAAAGCTAACACATCAGAATAGGATAAACTAACAAGTAGACAGAAAAGACTGCAAGAGAAGGCACAAGAAACACAGACAGACCACTTGTTCGTACTCAGAATATCCATAGAAACACTAAACTGGAAGCCATAGTTTATCTGCAAAGGACTTGTAGGATAAGAATATTGAAGAAAATAATATTTAAAAATAAGATAAATTTTAATTAAAAGGAAACTCCCCAAGATGGCCTCATGAGACAAGGATCTCCTGGGATGTCCATGAGGTCATTCTTTGTTGACCATCCTCTGCTGGGCACATAGCCTGTCCTGAAGAGTAGTTTGTTCCCACATGAGACTCCCCTGGAGTAAACTAAGTTTTCACTTGCAAGTGACTATCAGTTAGAGATAGCTTCTGTATTAGGGAAGGGGACCATGTGTCCACTTCTCCTTTCATCTCTAGTGCCCCATCTGGTGCAGACCCGTGCAGGCCTGTGCATTTGCCTCAGTCTCTGTGAGTTCATGTGTGTGTGTGTGTAGATCATGTTGACCTAAAAGGCTTGTGTTTCTTAGTGTCCTCCGTACCTCTGGCTCTTACATCCCTTCTTCCTGTCTTTCAGTGTGTTCTCTAAGCCCGGAGAGGAGGAGTTTACTGGGTTGGACATAATGGACTCCTTTCTGGCTCACTTTTGGTTTTGTATTCTTTCAAGAAATATAGTCTTTTTTTTATTCTTATGGATGGCATCAACTTTCTCTCTATATATGCATATATATACACACATATACACATGTATTACTTACTGGCTTGGTTTTCATGAAGTATCTTAATTTGTGCTTATCTTGGAATGTTATTTCTCCATCAAGCTCAAAAGGTAATCTTTTTAGGCAAGCAATTCTGATTGACAGTTATTTCCTTTCTAAGTTGACAAGAGATTTGATGTTAGTCTGATATTTCTGCCTTTCTGTGTAGTGGTATTTTTCTCTTACAGCTCTTAATGTTGCTTTTCTTGTGTGTTTTTATCATTCTAACTGTGCTACACCATGGAGAGTTTCTTCTCTGTTCATGTCTGTTCGGGCTTTACATTCCCCTACCTTTTAGATATCCATTTCTTTTCCTGGGTTTAGTACTTGTTCTACTATAATTTTTTGAACAAAGTGTTGATGCCTTTAGATTCTCTTTAGTTAATCTTTACCTTGCATTCTTGGGTTTTCCTTTCAAACATGTCCTGGAGTTCTCAAACATTTTGTCACACTCATTCTGCTTTCTCTTTACATGTGTTGTAGTGCATTTGTCTTGATTTGTCTTCCATCCGTGACATTGTTTCTGTGTGCTCTTGGCTGTTGATGAGTCTCACTGAGCTATTTGATTTGTTGGATCTTTTCTTTCCTAATTTTCTGTTAGCTTCCTTCTCTTTCTCCTCCTCTTTTCTTCCTCTTCTTCTTCTTCCTCCTCTTCCTTCCCTTCCTTCTCTACTTTTGTATTTCTAGTTCCTGGCTGAATATTTACCTCTGTGTTTAAAATTTTCTTGAAATTACTGATTGGTTCATCTACTTTGGTAATTTTCCTTTTTTCCTTATCTGCAGAGTTTGTCTGTGAGCTTCATTTATTTTGTGTGAGTTCTGATGAGTTGTCTTCACTTGGCCTTTTGGGGGAAGTTGGGTGCAGTAACCGATGCAGCTATCTGAGGACATTCCAGCGTCAGCTTGTACTAGAAACATTCACTTCCCCTTGTTCCTGAAATTAAAAGACAGATACTATAGAATAGTATGTGTGGAAAATTTAGTTTACAGTTTTTAGAGGTAAAAGGCTTTTTAAAAGTGGAGACAATGGGAAAAGGAAAAACAAGAGAGTAAAGTAAGACTGAGAAAGGCTAGGCCAGGGTAAAATATGTTCCCATGTAGAAGGAACAGTCAGAGCAGCCTTTCCTGGGAAATAGGGAGAGACAAGGTAAAGCACAACTAAGAACAAGTAAAGCATGGAATGCAAACACTAGAAGATGAAATTGAGGAAGTGCCATGACCTGCGCGACTTTAGGGATTGACCTGACCAGGCCAGTGAGAGTGAAGAAATGACCGCACACATCGAGAAAAGCTGGGGTTGCACGCACTGAGCGAGTGATGGAGTGCACAGCAGCTGTAACCTGGGCAATCAGCATGCTTCCTAGATACTCTGAATCAGGGAGGAGGGCTTTTGTGTGCAGCTGAACAAGGAGGCAGGTCAGTCCATTTCAGTATGAGGCCTCTGTGGGGAGCAGTCTCAGGCTCAAAGTACCAGAAGGAAGAGGCTGCAGTCACTACGTTCCTTATACATGGTCAATACTACACACAGATTAGGGGCAGGTTTGCCATTCTCATGGAGACCCTGGAATCCTTGACATGGCTCTGCTCATGCCAACCACACCCACTTGCTGGGGACGTTCATTCATTCCTTACACATTCCTTCAGGGACTTTTTTTTTTTTTTGATGCCCCAGAAAAAAAAAATAACTAAGCAGAAACTATTATGAACCCAGTCAATATTTCTTCCCAGTTGACATTATCTGGCTTCTCTTGTCTTTTCCAGCAAGTGGGAGGGAAGGCTGCTTGTCCTAGTAATTCACAAAAGTCAAGTAAGTGTGTCCTTTGAGGATTTCTGTGATTGAGGCCTACTTTTTGTCAGAATTTCCTAGGCTGTATCTCCTGCCTGCAAGGATGACCCTGTCTCTGGTATTTTAAGTACCTTTCCACAAATGCAACTCTCTGTGACTCAGGCTCTGATCAGGTGTGGAAGGCCTGCCAGCCTGTTTACCTGTGCCATAGCCATTGGGATAATGCACCAAGTTCCTTATCCATCTTCCTATGGTTCTGGGTAGTTTGTCTAGGTAGCCAGATGGCAGGGTGGGAACTCTGCCGACTAGCACCTCTGTCCATAATGAACATTTCTGAGCTTTAGGCAATGGTGCCACAGTTGTACTACTGTCTCTGTCACCTGTCTGTCTGATCTTGCATGCTGTATGGTGCACCCTCCTTTCACCTTTCCATAACCTGAATCATCTGTAATCCCTTCAGTGCTGGGGAGAGCACAGGTATAGCCAAATCTGGCTTGGGTGGAGTCCATGATGGAGAGGGTGGCAGTAGGCAGGCAATTACGGCACTGGTGCAGGAGCTGAGAGCTTACATCTACAAGCATGTGACGGAGAGAGAGAGAGAGAGAGAGAGAGAGAGAGAGAGAGAGAGAGAGAGAGAGAGAGAGCGCAAAAGGGAGGGAGGAAGGGAGAGGGAGGGAGGGAGGCAGGGAGGAAGGGAGGAAGGGAGGGGGAGAGGGATGGGGACAGGGACAGGGAGAGAGACAGGGAGAGGGAGAGGGAGAGGGAGAGGGAGAGAGAGAAGACTAATTGGGAATAAGTTAGCTTCTGAATCCTTAAGACCTACCCACAGTGGCACACTTCCTCCTGCAAAGTTACACTTCCTGTCTTAGGTGTTATTCTATTGCTTGAAAAGAAAGCATTGCTTATAATGGAAAGCATTTAATTTGGGGCTGGCTCAAGTTTCAGAGGTTGAGTCAGTGATCATCATGACAGGAAGCATGATGGCATGCAGGCACGGTGTTGCAGCAGCAGCTGAGAGCTTTGCATCTAAGCCACAAGCAGAAGACAGACAGAGAGGCCGGGCCTCTGAGGTCTCAAAGTAACACACCTTCTCCAACAAGATCACTCCCCCTAATCCGTCCTAAACAGACTCTCAACTAGGAACTAAGCACCCACACATTCAAGCCTGTGGAGGCAGCCTGTGGAGGCCGGTCTTACTCAAACTACCACACTCTCTTTCTCCATCACAAGATTATGAACACTTTGAGACCATGTCCATATAGTCCTAGAAACTACCTTAGTGACCTATGTAGTTGCTCAAGAATTGTTGAACTAAATCATCACTTTTGTCCTTACACCCTTCCACATGCTGTTATTGGTAAGATCTCAGGAGTCCACATGCTTTTCTTCCTTGCTGGTGTCCGGTATTACACCTGTGGACTTACTGAACCTTATGAACAGAAAGTAGCCTTAGATTATACTGTTATTTATCATATCAAACCCTCCCTTTTATTAAGTTTTCTTTTTCATCAGAAATAACTGCCCTATGGGAGTATAACTCTATAAAATTAATTTTTAGTTTATTTTGTTCATGTGTATGCAGATATTAGAGTACAACTATGTTCTGTCCCTCACAGCTAACGGAGATCAGTTTCTGTTACAGAGAGCATCGGTCCTGGCTCGGGGCATGAGTGGCTAGTCCTCATGACTAACTGCACTGAATGAGGGCCAGTGTTGTCTTTTGCATCCCTGTTTAGTTTTCATTTCTTCTTGCTTTTCTTGTTAAAAATACATGTCCATAAACAAAGGCACTCGGTAAGGGAAGCTGCTGTTGTTTATGTGGAGCAGAAAGCCGTGGCATACATCCAGACCCATTCCAAACTTTGCTTGGAATTGAAAAAGAACTGACTAAACAGATACTGACATGCTCGGAAGCATTGAACACAGTTCTGACTCTACTGAGATGTCTTTTCACTAGACAAGCAGATGTCCGATGCCTCAGGTTCTTCCTAGGTCACACTTTAAGATATTTGTTCTTAAAAATGATTCACATATTGAAAAGTCAATCTTATTTTCTCTATTCTTATTTTATGTAATTTTGTAATTTATTTTACTTGTAGACACAGACCTTTTAAAGATAAGATACCTATTTATCCTGCTAGAAAAACAAAGTGTTCTATATCAAAAATTTAAGTTTGGCACATTTTACAGTGCTGGTTGTTAAGTTAGTGACACTTCAATGCCTTTCACTTTGCTGGCATATGAGTGGTCCAGCCTTCATGAATGAACCTTTTTTTCAGACCTGGAGTCTTCACAGAGCAGCCAGTCCGCCAGCTACTCTCCACAGCCGACCGAGAGCACGTTCAGCTCCAGTTCTGACTTGGTAAGTTACTTCTTTTTGGCTTACTAATGTATGCTGTATTAATTTCCCATCATTTTTGTCTCTTTTTACTTTAAGAAGAGTTGACCCAACAGTAGAAATAAAAATTATACCAACAAAAGTGATTTTCAATGTTAAAAAAATAAGAACTTTTAAAATGCAATGTTAGAAAAATGTAAACAAAAAAGTAAAATCAACTATTTGACCACTTAGCAATTTCCATTTGCAAAGTAAACAAATTTTTATAAAAGTTTATCAAGATATATATATATGTATCATATAAAGTGAATACAGGTAAACACAATATATCATTATTTTAAATGATTTTTAAGAATTTACAATAATTTGAAATATAGAACAACCAAATTAAACATTAAAAATCTAATCTTGAGGCTTATAAAATGAGGTAAACTAGTCAGTGTTGTCAAATACTGAAATGTTAATAGAGTGGCATGTTATATTCTGAGTGAAGAATCTCACACCTCTAATAAACCACGGTTGGATGAAAATCTCCTCTCTTCACTCTGTCTCCTCATTTCTCCTGCCTCTGGCCTTTGGTGTGCCATCCAGACAGTTTGCTAAGGACACCAGTGATTTCTGCATTGCCAGACTGGCCTAGAGTCCATTCTCTCGCTTTGATTAGCAGCATTACAAAAGTAACTTAGAAGATAGTGGTTGTTTGGCTTAAATGTCCTGATCCTAGTTGGTCTCTGAGGGAAGTGAGGACAGGCACTCAAGCTGAAGCAGAGACAGGAACCATGGGGGAATGCTGCTTACAGGTGTGCTCTGCGTGGCCTCCTCAGCCTGCTTTCTTATACAGCCCAGGACCTCTGCCCAGGGGTGGCCCCGCCCACAGTGTGCTGTTCATCCCACCCTTGCAACCACACTCATCATTAATAAAAAACTGTATAGAATTGCCTACAAGCAATCTGATAGAGACATTCTCTTAACTAATATTTCCTCTTCCCAGATGACTCTAGTTTGTGTCAAGTTACCTAACCAACACACAAACTTCAGCCAGTTTATAAGGACTCCTACATGACAGTGTGATGACTAGGGTCTTGGATAGGACTCTTCTGTTAGCCTGTGTTCTAAAGCTGCAACGATGTTGCACATCTTAGAAATGGCAGTTGTGAAGCATCATGGCTTTAGCTCTGATCTTTATTTAAGTGGTCTATTGGACATTTCTTTCATAGTTAAGAGAATCTCTACCCTTTCATTTTTCAAACTGATTTCTCTTTTAAGCATTTTTGTATTTCTCATATTCATAGATACCCTTTCAGTATACCCAAGTGTTCATTTCAGAAGCCTAGATTTACTTCACCTGACCAATCACAAAGTTTCCTATTTCTCAGCCTCTCCCACGAGGGCTTCTCCTACTCTATTTCTATTGTTCTTGAATGGTTACATTGCTTTTCAAAAGATCTTAGAATTTCGTTTTGCCCCAACTTCTTATCTGCGTAGCAAAGATCATGACTTTCCGAGAGCATCAGCTCAATCCTGTGACTCTCATTTAGTGGGTTCCTATGGTGCTAACCCATCTAAGTGTTTTACAGCCTCTCCCGACTGTGACAACTGACTGGGTGCCGTTTAATATTCTCTCTTCCTTGTCCTGATCTACACACAGTAGTTCACCACTTTCTTCTCTGCTTTGGTTTTATGAGGTCCCAATTCACAATGTTGGCCCAAATTCCTGAGCAAATGGAACCCTATTTGTACACTCTGTTCCTACACCTGTAGCATGCAGTGTTTGCCTGTTTTGTTTGCTATTTCACACTGAGAGCTTGCATCCATTCTGGTATTCACTCTGCTTTGAGGTCTCACTGGTGTTTCAAGTGGCAGCATGTCATTTTTTTCAGTGAGTCCTTCAGTGGCTCTACAGTCTAAGTGATGCCTCGTGTGTTTGCCAAGCGCTTCATGCTTAGTCTTTGTAATGCTTTTCTCAGGTGTGTGATGATTTGATGAATTTCATTTTTATCCATGTGATAATGTCTAAGAGTGCAGCAGTGCTCTTCTTCCCCATGAGCGCGAACGTCACTCATGTTGAATGGATGACATGCACAGGACCTGCTCTCTCTAGTTTGTACTTAGCCAACTGGTGCATTCTTGGGCTACTTTTGCTGCCCAGTGCCAGTCAACTAAAGTCTAGATCTTATTTTAGTTTTTCACCATTCAAATTTTGTCTCTCCACTTTCCAGCTTGAATAGTCAATATATATTGTATTTTTATTCACCATGAGAGTGGTTGAAATACTAGCTTCATACATTCTTGGCAAGCACTCTTCTGAACTACAATCACAGCAAAAACAATTTTTTTAATTACAATATCCATACGGTAGTTTCATTAACTTTCATAAATTACTTATAAAGTTGAGAAATGAAAGTCAACACACTTTGTCCCTTTACATAACAGTTGCAGTATCTATTGTAACCACCTACTTTCCAGTTAATTGACATCACATTTTCTCCTTAAGGTATTGTGTCTTATGTGGGACAGATATAATAACAGTTACATAACTGAAATATTTCACTTAAGGAGCCTGTGAGTGAACAAGGTTACACTCATTCGCAGCTCCCTGGCAACCCGTGACTTCTCTGCCCTTCCTAAGTCCTTGTAGAGTGGTGTGGGGTAATAAAGCTGGGCCTACAGTCTGAGAAAAGGGCATGACAGCTCTTCTCTTTCGCAGTTTTAGTGCACTGACTCTTGTTATTATTGCTGTTTAAAACCCCACAGCATCCTGGGAGCCATGGGAGAGTCTTTGACTAATCTTTGATGTTATGTCTGCTTTGATTTGTAACCTATCAAGCTCTCTTCAGTTTTCAAAGATTTCCTAGACTGAATTTAAAGACTGATTTGAAATGGCCAGTTTTTAATTTACCATAGATTTCTTTAATTTCTTTTAGATATCTGAAGATGAAGATCAGATACAGCAGCAAATTGAAAATTCAAACAAGGAAGCCACAGAAACAACTGATCATTTTTGTCTAGAAAAGATGGAAGATCATTTAGGTGACATAACTGTGAAAGACAATGCCAAAGTTCATAAACAGAATCATAAATTTCACCAATCCTCAGAGAAAAATAATACTGATACACTTCCAAAGTCTCAGTGCAATTCAGAGCACACATTACAAAACAGAAGCACTGAAAACTGTGTACTTCAGGCTGGGAGATGTGACGTGGGGGTACAGACAGAGGAAACTCCCCTTGTGGGGAACACAGCAGACATTGCTGTACAGTGCACTCTCATTGCTCTGTGCTCATGTAAGACTAGTCCCAGTGTTGGTACGGAAGAGGAGTCCTCCGGTCCTGAGGCTGGCAGCTGCACTGAAGATAGGATGGCAGATACCACTGGAGGGCAGGAAACACCTACGAGTAACTCACTCTAAAATCTCCAGCTAGGAAGTAGTGTTTCATTTAGCCTGGGAAGGCAAAAGGAAATGTTCAGTCCTTCATTAACATAATACATACTGAGAAAATGAGGCTGAACATAAAGGAGTGGGGGTTCGAAGTACTGTTGTTTCTATACAGTTTTAATATTCGTGTATTTAATAGTTCTCTAGTAGCCTTGTCTTAGTCAGGGTTTCTATTCCTGCACAAAACACCATGACCAAGAAGTAAGTTGGGGAGGAAAGGGTTTATTCAGCTTACACTTCCACATTGCTGTTCATCACCAAAGGAAGTCGGGACTGGAACTCAAGCAGGTCAGGAAGCAGGAGCTGATGCAGAGGTCATGGAGGGATGTTACTTACTGGCTTGTTTCCCCTGGCTTGCTCAGCTTGCTTTCTTATAGGACCCAGGACTACCAGCCCAGGGATGGCACTAATAGAGAAAAAGCCTTACAGCTGTATCTCAGAGGCATTTCCTCAAGGAAGGCTCCTTTCTCTGTGATAACTCCAGCTCGTGTCAAGTTGACACACAAAAAAAAAGAACAGCCAGTACAAGCCTTACTGATAGAAAATTTGCACACATACATACATATATGTAATTTGCCATTCTTGATATATAATGTTGCCATTCTCATGTTTACTTGTCTTTGTTTGAATTAAAAATATACAATTACTTTCTCTTGATAATTATTTTAAACCTTGATGTATTTATATCGCTCAACAAATGTGCTCTTTAGACCTTCACTCTCTCTCCTCTCTCCCAGATCCAATCCCCTTTTCTGATGCACAGCTCTGTACACATCACCCGCTACAGCCTGCCCTTCCTCTCTGTCATCTCCAGAGCTCATCCAGCCGTTCTCACCACACTAGCCTTTTGTCTCTGCCTCTACCTGCCTCAGGCACTCCCTGGGAAACTGTGGGCCACACAGGCCAGGGGAGCAAGTAGGTAATCTTCATATCTTCACTCTCCCTCCTTTACTCCAAATCTAATGCCCCAGGGTCATCCCTGTCTCAGCTGCAAACTATCAGCTGTGGCTGCTCCTCTCTCTTGACCCCCATTTCCAGGAGACTAAGCAGATCATAGTGGCACAATCTGATTTCCTTCCTGCTATGGATCTCTGTTCTTCCACCCAAGCCCATCTCTAGTATTTAGCCCAGTTTCTAATACTAAGAAACACAGTCTAACTGGGACACTCCCAGTGGCCACGCCCATCTGGACCTCAGAAGCATTCCATACCAGACAACCCACAACCCCACACTGTCCTAAAAACCAGAGAGGTCAGCGGGAACTCAGGAAAAAAATACCCACCCAATAAAGACAAGACAAGACAGTAGCACCTAGAATTACAATCACCCAAAACCCAGATGCCTAGACATCAGCATAAAACCACAACCAACAACATCCAGGACAATATGTCTCCATTAGAGCCCAGCAACCCTACTACATACATCCCTAAGAAATGCAATATGGCTGAAACACAGACAAGGGCTTCAAAATAGCCTTTTTGAATATGTTAGAGGTCCTTAAAGACAAAATGACAAATCTACTAGTGAAACCTATGAAAATATGAACAGACAATGGAACACAATGAAGAAAACAGTTCAAGACTTGCAAGTAGAAGTAGAACCAATAAAGAAAACCCAAAGTGAGGAAAAGCTGGAATTGAAAATTTTAAGAACTCAATAGGAATCAAAGTGGCAAACTTCAAAAGAATACAAAAGATTGAAAACAGAATCTCAGACATTGAAGACAAAGTGAAAGAAATAGATACTCTGGTCAAGGAGAATGTTGAATTAAAAAAAAAAAAACTTTGAGCAAATAAACATCCATAAAAGCTGGGACACTATGGAAAGACCAAATCTACAAATAATAGTAATAGAAGAAGGAGAAAAACCCAGGTTAAAGGGACAGAAAATCTCTTCAACAAAATCATAAATGAAAAATTCCCCATCCTAAAGAAGGAGGTGCCTATCAAGCTACAAGAAGCATATAGAACACTAATAGACAGGCCCAGAAAAGAAATCCCCCATGACACATCATCAAAACACCAAGTGTATAAAACAAGGAATATTAAAAGCTTTAAGGGGAACATCCAAATAGCATATAAATGCAGACCTACTAGTAAAACATCTGATTTCTCAATGTAGACTCTAAAAACCAGAGAGGCTCGATAGGATAGTCTTCAACTCTATTACTACTGCTGCTGCTACTACTACTACTACTAATAATAATACTTTTTACAGTTCAGTTGTATCCCCCTCCCGGTCCATCCTGCCACAGTTCCTCCTCACATTCATCCTCCCCACTGTCTCCAAGAGGATATTCCCACCTTCCACCCCCACCCTATACCAGGCCTCCCCATTCTCTGAGGCCTCAAGTCTCTCTAGGGTTAGGCACATCTTCTCCTATTGAGGTCAGACCAGGCAGTCTTCTGTTGTATATGTGTCAGGGGTCTCAGATTAGCTCTTGTATGCTGCCTGGTTGGTGGCTTAGTACATGAGAGATCTCAGGGGTGTGGGTTAGTTGAGATTACTGGTTGTCCTCTGAAGTCACCCTTCTCCTTGGCTTCTTCCAGCCTTTCCCTAATTCAACCACAGGGGTCCCTAACTTCAGTCCATTGGTTGGGTGTAAGTATCTGCATCTGTCTCAGTCAGATGCTTGTTGGGCTTTTCAGAGGACAGCCATGCTTGACTCCTGTCTGTAAGCACACCACAGCATCAGTAATAGTGTCAGGCCTTGGAGCATCTCCTTGAGATGGGTTTCAATTTGGACCTGTCACTGGACCTCCTTTCCCTCAGTCTCTTCTCCATTTTTGTCTCTGTAGTTTGTAGACAAGAACAAATCTGGGACAGAGTTTTTGACTGTGGGATGGCAACTCCATCCCTCCACTTGATGCACTGTCTTTTTACTGGAGATAGACTCTACAAGTTCCCTCTCCCCACTGTTGGGCATTTCATCTAAGGTCCTTCCCTTTAAGTCCTGAGAACCTCTCACCTTCCAAGTCTCTGATACTTTCTAGAGGGCCCCCCCCAAGGTTGCCTATTTCTATTCATTCTGCTGGGCTTCACTTCTGTTCCTCCCCCATACCTGATCATATTCCCCTTTTCCCCTCCCCTCCCCTCTCCCACTCAGATCCCTCCCTCCTCTGACTCCAGTGATTGTGATATTCTACAACTTTTAAGAAACCACAAATGCCAACCCATTACTACAATACACAGGAAAACTTTCCATCACAATAGATGAAAGGAAAAAAACCTAGAGAGATTCAATGATCAAACCAACTTTAAGCAGTAACTACAAATACAGCCCCACAGAGAGCACTAAAAGGAAAACTTTAACCTGAAGAAGCTAACCAGACTGAACAAAACACAAGAAATAAATAGTATCAGACCAGAAAATCAGAAGAAGAGAGAGAGGACACACATCAATACAATAAAATAATGGGACTCAACAAAAACTGCTCATTGATAACTCTCAATATCAATGGTCTCAATTCCCTCATAAAAACACATAGACTTAACAAAATGGTTTTGAAAATAGAATTCATTCTTCTGCCGCATCCAAGAAACACATCTCAACATCAAGGATAGTTATCACCTCAAGGTCAAAGGATGATTAAGGTATTCCAGGCACATGACATTATGCAAGCAGTGTAACCATTTTAGTAATCTTACAAAATAGACTCCAAACCAAATCTAATCAGAACAGACAGGGAAGGTAATGACATACTCTTCAAAGGTAAAATTGACCAAAAGCATATTGCGATTCTTAACATCTATGCACCAAACTCGGGGACACTCAAATTCACAGAAGAAACACTACTACAGGTTAAATCACATATTGATCCTCACAAAGTGGCCACTCTTACCAGTAGAAGGGACATTCACACAAAAACTAAACAGAGAAATGCTGAAGCTAACTGGTATCACAAACCAAATGGATCTAACATATTTATAGAACATTTCATCCACACACAAAAGAATATGCTTTTATCTATACTTGATGTTATCTATCCTTGATGTTAAGATGTGTTTCTTGAATGCATCAGAAAGATGAATTCTGTTTTCAAAACCATTTTGTTTGTGTTTTTTTTTTAATTGGGGAATTGAGACCATTGATATTGAGAGTTATCAATGAGCAGCTCATGAAACTTTCTCTAAAATTGATCACATACTTGAACACAGAGCAAGTCTCAATGGATACAAGAAAACTTGAGTAACAATGTGTATCCTACCAGACTACCATGGATTAAAGCTGAATATCAACAACAACAAAAACAATAGTAAGTGTACAAACTCACAGAAGCTAAACAAGTCACTATTGAGTGAAAAACATGTCGAGACAGAGATTAAGAAAGAAATTAAAAACTTTCTAGAATTTAATAAAAATGAAAACACAACATACCTAAACTTGTGGGACACAATGAAGGTGGTTCTTAAGAGGCTAATTCATAGCACTGTCTATGTAAAAATATTCGAGATGTATTAAAAATAGTTTCATACTAGTAACTCAATAAAACTCTAGAACCAAAAGAAGAAATCACATAAACTAAACAGATGGCAATAATTAATCAAACATGGGACTCAATAAAATATAAACGAACAAAAAATAGAAAAAGTCAACAAAACAAAAAGTTGATTCTTTGAAAAAAATTAACAAACCTCTAGCCAAATTAACTGAAAGGCAGGGAGAGAATATACAAATTAATTAAATTAGAGACAAAAGGAGACATAACAACAGACATCGAGGAAAGCCAGAGAAGAGTAAGGACATACTTTAAAAACCTGGAAAATCTAAAAGAAACTGATAGTTTTCTTTATATATGCCACCTACCAAAGGCAGCCAATGGGGTAAAAACATGAGAGACATTCTAGGTTTCTCATAGTAAACTGATTGGTTAGCCTTAAAACCAAATGAAGATAATAAGAGCAACTGACCAGAAGAAAAAAAAAAAAGACTACTAGTTAATGAACAACAACAGCTATAGGTTTATATGACTTTCTAATAGAAATAATAGAAGGTCAAAGCCTTACACGGTATTATAATTGGTTTTAATGTCAGCCAACTACAAATTGGAATCATCTGAGTAAAGAATCTTACTGAAGAACCATCCTGATGGGCCTGATGGATGTGGGAAGACCCACCTGAGTGTTAATGGCACCTCCCAGATTGAAAGGCTGTGTGAAAAGGAAACATCTCACCTTTGGCTCCTTGGCCTTCCCTTTCTTCTGCCTTGGAGTTGATTTGTCCTGTTGCTGCTGCTGACTCCTTTGCTGATAACAGTTATCCAAGTGTTTCCAAGTCATGGAGTGTTTCCAACTTGTCATTGTATGCTAGGGACTAGCTGCTCTCCAGGAAATGCTCTCCAGTACCAGAGTGGGACTTCTGAGTTTGAGTTGTCATGTACATGCACATAGATGAGCACACACACACACACACACACACACACACACACACACACACGAAAGGGGGGGGAAGAAGAGAGAGGAAGGGAGGGAAGGAAGGAGGTAGGGAAGGAGTCTCAGAGGAGACAGCTATTTTAGAACTACTCAGCATCTAGCCCCAAGGAACCACTGGCAACCCAAGTTCTTATTTTCTCAGGTGTGATTTAGTTGATATTGCTATTTTAAAGCTGACTTATTAAATTGTCCTATGTGTATTCATCCCATTGGTCCTGCCCCCTAGACAGCCCTGACTAATACTGATGCTGTTACAGGTGGACACTGAGGAAAAGGAGCACCTGGAACAAGGAACAAGGAAAGCGGTAGAAACAGAGACTGTTTATTAAGAAAGGCAACACTTCCAAATAGGAAATGAACAAGAACTGGAATAAATGTCAGAGGCCAGTGCCTGTTCCCAGTGGACTGGGACCTTTATAGGTCACTTGGTTAATATGTTTATTGTTTCCCCCAGTAAATGAATATGCTCAAGAGCAAACCCAATCCCTACTCTTAAAACGTTTCATCTGAAATTGGTTGCATCACACACACCTTCAGAGCCAGCTCCCCAGCGACAAGATGTCGCCTGGGCAAGGCACAAGGCCCACTTTCCCAGGTGCTGTAGTCAATAAGGGACAGGGACCGCTTTCCCTGCTAATGACCCTGGGGACAGATGTCCAAATTGTCGCAGTGGTAAGGGGCAATATGGGGGAAAAACATCGTCCCCAGATCCAGGCCATCTATGCAGCTAGATGTGTGACGGGGTCAGCTCTCCCTTGCTCTTGCCCTCAGCGCTGGCTCACCTGTGCCCCCTCCACCACGGTCAGCTCTACTGCACTGCCTACCCAAGGTACCTGGTCTGGTACCTACTGAGTGCTAAGGCTGGTGAGGGAAAAGATTAGCTCTCATACACTCATGATCCATGGGCTGACTGCCAGAGGTGGCAAGAAGTGGGGAGAGGCCACCCCATAGCAGATGATTGGCAGGAACAGCTCTCTCGCACTCACGCTCTCTGGCCGGCATCCCCACACCCCACCACCAGGGCCAGCTCTACTGTGCTGCCTGAGTGAGGTACAGGGCCTGCTCTCTGGATGATCCTGAGGCTGATGGGCCCAGCTCCCCAGAGTACTGCTGCCAGTGAGGGGCGGGGCCAGTTCTGCATAGGCTCTGGACATCCACGTGGTCCCTGGTGGCTGCCCAGACCAAGACATCGTCATGTTCTCTAGTGATACTATGAGCCACTGACCCCTGCTTCTGTGTAGCCATTAACTCAGACATGGGCTTCAGCAGCAGCTTGGGCTCGGATCTATCCATGGCCCCAGATGGCAGGGCTAGCCATTCACAATAGACTGACTACTCCTCTCTGCCCTTGACTCTCCAATTCTATCTCTCTTCATAATGCTTGAGTTGTTCCACTTCTCTTTCCCGCCCATCTGCCCACAACATACTTGCACACTGTGGTGGCTCTCGCTGTAGGCTGGCCACGCAGCTGGTGACCCCTGGATGACATCGTCCATCTGTGCTGTGTGGTGTGGTGGCAAGCGGGTGTCATCCGTCAATCTCATTTTCTCACATTAAATAAGGAAACTTTATTGTACTCAGAGAAAGCCGTTTTGAAGTTGCACTTCAAAATATCATGTCGCTATGTGAGAAAAATGCCCACGGCATCATTTTTAATAGGATTCTCTTTGAGGAGCAGAAAGCAGGTCTAGTCTTGTGGATTGCAGGAGTGATTATGCTTTCTGAGTTTTCTCTGTGTGCACTATAGAACAATATCATGGTGTATTTCCTTCTGCAAAGAGATAGGATATTTCTCTTCCAGTAGGATTTGGGTGACACTGTTTTCTGATTTTGGGGTCAGAAATGCGAATGTGGCACTGGGACAGCCTGAGTGTAGGATTCTAGACCACTTACAGGCATCTTTTCTTCTCCTTTGAATTCTACTCCAGCTGACATACATAAGCATGGGCAAGCAATCTGAAAGATTAGAGCCACTATTCCCCACAGAAGCCACCGACTATCTGACAAAAACCCATTACCTAGCATGAAACACTTCAAGTTGTTGGTCAGGGTTGTGGTGGTCTGAATTGAGAATGCCCCTCAAGGGCTCTCTAGTTTGATTACATGGTTTCCTGTTAGCGAAATGTGTTGAGTATGCACATCATCAGAAGCATCCTAAAAGCTGGACCTAGCGGGGCAGTGGTGGCGCACACCTTTAATCCCAGCACTTGGGAGGCAGAGGCAGGCGGATTTCTGAGTTCGAGGCCAGCCTGATCTACAGAGTGAGTTCCAGGACAGCCAGGGCTACACAGAGAAACCCTGTCTTGAAAAGCAAAAATAAATAAATAAATTATATATGATGCGCTAAAAGGAAAGCACAAACAATAAAATAGTTTAAAATCAGAGTCAGAATATGTATCAGAACTAGACTCCAATGAGGCAGACGTGTTAGAATGACAAAATTTAGAATTTAAAATACTTATTACTAATATGCAGAGAGATAATGACATAAAGACTAGACAAACTTTGATAGTGGTCAGGGCATAAGCAAAGAGATGGGAAATTCTGAGAATGTCTTCAATGATGGCATTTAAAACCACCATCACGGAAATGAAGAATGTCTTTGGTGGACACACTAGCAGATGGGCACTGATCATATAAGAACCTGTGCGCTTGGAACTTCCAAAGAAAACAGGGAATGGAAAAAGACTGAGGAAAATAGGACAAAAATATCTTGGAGTCGTGGGACAAGGATGAGGGGTTTAATGCATCAATAACAGGAAGCCTATAAGAAGGAGCAAGTAGGAACAGAAGAAATATTTGAAGGAATAATGACTCGGAATGTCCTAATGTCATACAAAGCAAGCCATCAGTCCGCAAAACATAGAAAACATCCAGCAGGATAAGCACAAACCAAACCAAACAAACAAAAAAAAAAACCCTCCTCACATTCCAGGCAGATCACATTCTAACTGGCAAAATCACAGAAGGAGCCAAAGGAAAAGTTATCTGATCATATCGGAACAAAGACTTCTCAAAATCCATAAGGACCTAAAAGGATGGAGTAGAATTTCAGTTGGCTAGAAAAAATACCAGCATTTAATTACATATCGTTGACATGTTTCCCTTCGAAACTGGAGGAAAAATATTTTCTCAGACAAAAAGAAACATCAGGGACTCTATTGCCGGTCTTCCAGCCACCCCAACACTGTTAGCAGAAAGTCTTACATAACAGGAAAATTATGTGGATAGAAACTTAGAACTACAGAATAAAGTTCAAGCCATGTATGGAGTAAGTGGGGTAAAGATATACATTCTTTTTTTCATTTTTGCTTTTCTAGACTTGTCTCACAAATGAATTTATTTAAAATAATGAATCCTGAGCTGGAGAGATGGCTCATTGGTTAATAACACTGGTTCTTCTTGCAGAGGAGCCAGGATTGATTATCAGCACCCAGAAAACAGCTCAATACCATCTAGGAAATCCCTGCACACCCCCTGGCCTCTGTAGACACCATGCATACATCCAAGAAAAACACTAATTTACATTCAATAAAATAAATAAATTCACATCCAATAATAATAATAAACTCTCCTATCACATGTATTCTGTTTCTTTTCCAATCCATTCTCTTAAAGCCTCTTTTCCCTAGGTCATGGGGTCCTTATAATTTTCTTGACATTTAGCTTCATGGACTCCCATGTGACTGTACATAGCTAACAATAAAAGTTAAAATCCACGTAGGAGAGAGAACATGTGATATTTGTCTTTCTGGGTCTGGTTTTCTTGACTTCATACAATATTTTTTTTCAGCTCTATTCATTTTCTTTCAAGTTTCGTAACTTCATTCTTCTTCATGGTTGAATGAAAAGTCAATCATGTTATATGCCATTCTTTCGTGGTTCATTTACCTGTTTGTAGTCATCTAGGTGATTTCATGCCCTTACTGTTATGAATAAGCAGCAATAAGCACTAATGTACGAGAGTTTCTGTGGTAGGATTTAGGTTTTAGGTTTATTCCCAAGAGTAATGTAACAGGGCCATATGGTAGTTCTGTTTCTAGCATTTGGAGAGGTCTCAATATTGATTTCCATAGTGTTACACCAGTTGACACTTCTCCAAGGGGGAGTTAGTTATCCTTCTCTGTGGTTGAATAAAAGTCTGTTGTGTACATGTGCTTGGTGGCTGCCTGGACCAGGGACATCAACATGGCCTCAGGTGGCAGCTCAGGCCATGGGCCTTACCATGGCCACAGGCTTTGGCACAGATCCTAGATATCCACATAGCCCTTGGTGTAAACATGTCACAGATATCATTTCAGCCCAAGTGGAACACATAAGAGATATCTCTGGGTTATTGACCAGGGCAGTAGAAAAAATAGCATAGAGTGTTGATCTGCCCAGCTCTAATGCCCTAAGGCTTATTATAAAGGTTTGGTGTTCTTTGAGAAACAAATTATATTGACTGTAACATTTGCTAGAAAAGACGGTAGAGGGGCTGAAGAGATGGCTCAGTGGTTGGGACCAATGACTGTTCTTCAGAGCAATTCCAGCACCTACGTAGTGGCTCACACCATCTGTCACTTCAGTTCCAGGGGATCTGATTCCCTCTTCTGGCCTCGACAGGCACCAGGCATGCACATGGTGGACATACCTACATGCAAGCAAAGTGCCCATAAAATTAAATATGCACATAAAATTAAAATTAATAAGAAAACAACAATATGTTCTGTTCATGGTTACCACAGTATGCTCACTGTGTAACTTAGATGCTAAAATCCAAGATGAGATCCGAAGTAAAGAGAACAAGACAGTGAATTATCTTTACTTTTATTTGATTGTTTTCTTATACAGTTCTGGCACTGACACTTTCTTTAAAAAAAGATTGTAACTTCATGTAAATATTGAAGTTCAGTAAAATAACTTAAAAAACATTTACGTGTATATCACTAAATCTCCATAAAATAGACCATACTTTTGATACAGCATAGGCTAGCATGATTTGGTAAATGGGACAGTGGCAGTTCTCAAGAGATATTCTGTATGTCACAGGTAGGAATGAAAAGACTAAACTTGCCAAGATTTGTCAAATATTAAACAGTAGATAACATGCGCTAGAAAAGGAAATACAGTTCAAAATACATATACCTCTAACAGCAAGAAACTCCTGATGGAATAGAGATGCCTACTTAGATCTCCTAAATAGAAATGAGAACATTTCTCACAGACAGTATTGTAACATCAAGTGAGACGTAGTACAGGAGCCGCCAGAGGATCTGGACATGGATATGGGTCATAAATTTCTACTTTGGCTAGAGTTAATATTATAGTGTCTAAACTTTAAGTGAAATGGGATGTTGAATTTAGCAAAATCTTAAAACTTCATAAAGTATTGATTCGTAAGTTTGAGTACTGATTATCTGCACAGTCCACTTCTTATTTATATGGACATGACAAAAGAAACCAATCCTATGAGTCTAATTGTCTAAAATGTGAATATTAGTTGTAAACAAAGTCAATGAAGTCCTGTTGACCAGATTACTAAAGTGTTATAGACTGCACTGTACACATAGGAAGATTTAGAGATGTATACTGTTCTGAACTCACAAGCATATTATGATAACGATAAAATACTTCCTGGTACTTCTGAACATGAATATTCATAAAACAATTCTCTGAAGATTATTGGCACACATGTATTGTCTTCCCTAAACAGCATACAAGGAAGAGCTGAGCAGTTAGTTAGCTGTTTGGCATTTGCAACTGATTGCTGTTTCCCATGGAGGCAGCGCTACTGATCACCCTGGAGAACTGAAAGAACCTTACTGTGCACGAGGCCAGGATTGGTAGAAATTGATAGGGTGAAGGACGTTAAAAATTAACCCAGAGAATAATTCTGAGTCTTTTTATAGGCAGTAGCTACTTTTGAACTGTGAACTTCATCTCCAACTTTGCAGTTTAAGGTAGAATGTAGAATAATTTTCTAGAGAGCATCTACCAGGAATCCTCTACTCTTGGCCTGGCTGTACAATCTAATCCTTTTGTTCCTAGTTAGGAAAATGGTAACTGAAACTTTATCATGCTTGGTTATCATAGAAGACATGAGTAGCACTGTCTAAAACACCACTGCACTCCTGCCCCGAGAGGTATGATTATTAACGATAAATTGCAATTTTACTTCGCTCTTAAAAACTAAATGGGTCAGGTGTCAATTTTTCCCAGTCTTTCTCTCTGTTGAATGGACACTGAAGTTACAACAAAGATCTATAAACTCTGCTTTCACCGGTTTCCCACGTTAGAGTGTTAACAATTGTTAAGACTGGATCCTAAAGTGTGCTTCACTGATAAACTGTTGGAAAGATTCTGGTGGTTTTTCTCCTGGAAATACCTTTTATGTAGATCTACATGTATACTCAAAGCCATGTTTTAGATGATGACAGATGTAGGTGTAACAATCAAAATTATTACAGATGTTTACACGGAAGAAAAATATTAAGACCCGATCTTTTCAGACCAGTGCTCTACCACTGAACTGTATCCACAGACCACAACATCAAGTCTTTTTTGACATCATTTTCAACAGTATGTGCTTATATTTATACAAAATGATGCATTCTTAATTCTCCTGCACATTAGCCACCCAGCCAGATTGCAGGCAAGGTCATGACCTTCTTCACCCAATGTTCCCAAATGAAGTACACCTGTATTGGATTCGGAAAGTGTCTGGAAAGAAAGCTATCACTGCAGTAGTAAGTACACTGCTTAATATTTCTATTTTAATGTATCAGGTCAAATCATATCATATAGAAATTGTCCTACAAAATATACGCTTGATGGTTTAATAGAATAGGTGCTCAATAGAATAAAAAGCTGAAAATTTAATGTATTATAAATGTTCAGCAAATCTAAAAATCATATCTGGATTATAGAAGGTTCCTTTTCAAGTATTGAGTTGCTTTTTTACAAGTTATAAGTAAATCTTATTTGTGCCTCTCTGTCTTGTATGTTAAAGGTATGAACTACTGTTACTATGTAGATAACAAATACTTTTTAGAAATGATGAAGGGAACAGGGCAGGAAGAAGGTGGATGATTTCCCAATATTATGTTAATTTAGGGACATAAAGCTGAGAACATACATGTTTTTATGTCAGCAAGAACAGGTCACACCGAGCTTTGAGGACTATGGATTCTAGCTGTCCCTTTAAAAAAGATACCCTGTGCCAGCTCTGATGTGTGCTTAAGGCTCCATGGACCTCAAAGGGAAGAACTGAGGTAAGGGTAGGACAAGTGAGAAAACCGTATTTTAAAAGGAGCACTTTTCTCATTTTTTTCTTCCCATAATATGCTAACAATACTGCATTTGATCTTGTAAAATGCTACCGAGTTAAGAAATATCTTAAGAGATCAGAAATATCAAATAATATCCTATTAAATAATAACTTCTGCTCTCGAGAAAAATCAGTACCAATATTCTCTATAAATAAATTTCAAAGCACCTAATTTGAGGAACCTTTTCCAAAATAGTTTGTTAGTTGGTTTTTTAAAAAAAATAATGTTAAATAACCAAAGAGAGGATGTCCTCTTTTGGTTGAAGGATTTATTTGTAGGGCGGGAAATTGACTGTGTAATCTCTGGTGACCAGAGGATAACTTCCTTCGCTACAGTCTCTGCTTGGTAATTACGGTAAGAAGCAGCAAGAATAAACATTTTGGAGATTGGCAGAGATGCTTTCTTCTGTCACTAGCCATCACTCACCTGGGTATGTACCTTAACTAGATGTTTAAATCATAGTGTGCAGAATCAAACTCATGTGTTCCAAAGAGGCCATCAGATTCACCCACAGCTTTAGAAGAACACACAAATAAATGACTTTTGTGAGCAAGTAATTTTGTTTGTATCACATAGCTCTTAGCAGGGTGGTAAGAATTAGGAAGTCAGGGTTGAATGAACAGAGACACCATCAAATACTTAGAGAGATACAGTAGAAGGTCAACATGTTTTACCGACTGTGGCATTAGAACCTACTTATGCCTTTTTCCAACGGAGAAATTGCGTTTTTCTCCAGACAGAAAACCAAACCAAGTCTGAAATAAAGAAGCAGACACAGCTTCGAATTTCACTTGTGTAGCAAATTACTAAGAATGAGGAAAGAACAAGGGATTAAAAGTAGCTCACTTCCTCAGGGGGAAATCAGTAATTAGAAGTGAGGTGTGCTCCTGTCCTTAGTACACGCCAGTAAAACATCTGGAGGAAGATTTTCTAGGATTTAAATTAAATGTCAATAACATCTCCGCCACTGACTTCTTTCCTCTTGTGTAACAGAAAGAGAGAACCAGTCTGCCAGCAGCTGTCATTTAACACCAAGGAAGGCACAGAACAGCAGGAGCCAGGGTGTGACAACGTAGAGTCTGGTGTGGAAGTGACCCTGGAATACAGTTGACCACCTGGTCCTGCTTCACATTTACAATTGCATTCCAAAGTGACTAACGAATCAGAATGTATAAAAATCTGTTCTTTCTTACTTGGACAATAAAATATACTTATCAAAACATGCTAGTTTGTCTCTGCAAATATACTCATCACTGATGGAAAAAAAGTACGAAAATAACCCTTAAAAGGCCCGCTTTGGATAATGTTCAAAAGATCCCGTGTACTCAGCCTCTGAGGGAATTTCCATATCTGTGTTGGAGAAGCCAACATCTGGAAGCCAAAGGCGAGAGGGACAGCTGTGTCCTCATAGGACTTCTGAATTTGTGGGTGGAAGTTTAGATGGAATTTACTTTGTGCTGATCAGAGAAAAGCCACTACTGGATGTGAAAATTTAAGGTTAATAGGCCATGTTTTGACATTAAATATCTTTAGGTCACTTTAAATAATCCTTTATAAATATACATATATAATCTGCCTAGATTAACACTGACTGTGTTACCACTAGTAATTATATGTGGTTTAAGGAGAAAGGGATCCCAATCGAAGTCACTGGGTACAACAGCAATGTTTAGACTGTCTCAGGAAGGGCTTATACACATTTGCTTAAGAAAAATCTGTGTTCTTTTTATAGCATTTCTGTGTATGAAAATAAATATCACCACGGTTGTATTTTTCTGCTCATCAAGTCTTCTGGAATATGGAGTCGTTTGCAAGGAGTGTGGGGAGACACAGCTTGCGAGCAGGGCAGTGACCAACCGCTGGCCTTCCCGCCACATTCACTTCAGTAACTAGAAAGTCATCAGGTGAAAGTTACTCCACATCAGAAGCGTCGTTGTCGGAGAGATGATAGTTGCTTCCCTTCACACGGATGTACTCAATGTATCTCCCTTCATCCGAGTCAGCAGTGCCACATGTACATAGCCGGTGGTCGAAGAGCGATTCGATTTCCTCTAATTTTTTCCCTTTGGTTTCAGGAAGACAGCCATAGACAAAAAGCAGTCCCACAGCCGCAAATCCAGCGTAGAGGAAGAATGCTCCTGTGGTGGGAAAAGAACATGATGAATGGCCCTGGGTAGGTTTTGACTCGAACATAGCTATAGTTTGAAATGCAACCAAATGATGCCCGCTAAACTGCCTTACCTAGTTGTTTCAGTCCTGTGACTATAAAAAAAAACTTCAAACCATGCCATAGCAAATGGAAGAAAAGTAACAGAGCAGCCTCAGAGATAAGTTTCTCTGAAACTCTCAGAAGTTGCCTGCAGATCCCAAGCTGTGAAGAATTGCTCTCCCCCGTTTCCTCAATACGGTCATTAGTATTATAAGAACCAAAGAGCCCTGTTAACCAGATGTACACACGTGTCTGTCTCATCTCCTCAAAAGCATGGAAGTTCAGGAGAAATCTAGATTTCTGGGACCTGGTACAGTGATGGTCTGCTGAGTTAATGGCTCCATGGAGCTCATGGCAACTCCCTTCTCCCTGTTTCTTATGCTCACATGTGGAGGTCATCCCGTGCCTTTCTTCTAAATTCCTTTCTCAGCCTGGGATACGTGAGACCATACCTCTAAAAAATTAAACCCATCAAGAAACAAACCCCACCTAAACCAGATTCCTCCTTGAAATGCAGATTCCTAATGGCAAACTGCATCCAGGTAATTCCACTGAACAGAAAACCCTAACTGAACTAGAGGATTCCAGAGCAGGCAGGTTGGCTGTTGACTGCAGGGGTTCCAGGTGAGCCCTGTCGTTAAGCTGTAGCGCAGGGCAGGGTAGGCAGGCTACTGCACATTCTAGTCAGACAAGGATGATAATGGAAAATATAATTCCTCAGTATTTTTCTGAGAGAAATCTTATGAGAATCCTCTCTTAAATTCAAGATTAAAACTAATATTTGGGAAATATACTAGAACAGTCAATGAGCACATTTCAGTTTCAATATTCCCGTAATGGATAACTTTAATATACTGCTCTCTATGGGATTTATTTAACTATACCTGATATGGACAGGTCTTGTGCTTGTCTTACCCTGGTTACTCTTAGCAATGAATATCATTGAACAACCTTGCAATGAAAGTCTAAGTACTGATGCTTAGGAAGGAATTGAAACTTTATATCTTATTTAAAAATATTGAAAAAAATAGAGGAAAGAGGTTATGGATATTTCCATGGAAATATACCATTAGGATGCATACTTATTAATCAGGAATATAGAAACACACGTTCATAAATGATTAACCTACAGATTAAAACATGAGCCCAAAAGTCTAACGAGACTGGCCACACACCTGCTCTGTTAGTAGAACTAAGGGGCCAGGGTATTGATAGGAGGGCAGGATGGCTTCTCCCTACGTATACACTCCTGACAAAAGCCAACTCAGGCCATATCTAAGCCACACAGTCAGCTGCCCAAGCATTTTCTAACAGGACAGATTTGCTCTCACACTGCTATAAGCTCACATGGCACACATAAATGCATGCCATGCAAAACCACTGAGAAGAGCAGTCTGATCCCCTCTGATGCCTCCTACTTCACCCCAGAAAGCACTTTGCTAGCAAAAGTTTACTGAGTGAATTTTTATTATGCCAGTCTACATACAAAAAACGCTTCTTGGGCTGTTAGTCTATACAGAATGCTTCATATAGTTAGTATTCTCAAGACTCATCAATGACAAGGGGTACCTGTCATCATGTCTTGGAAACAAGTCTGTGAGCTTATAGAAACATTCTTAGCTGTTAAGAGGCATAAAACTGAATATTCTAAACATACCACCAGCTTATCATTTCCTTCTCAAAAAAACAAATGTTTCTAGATCAGTGTTTTTCAACCTGTGTGTTAAGACTATTGGAAAACACATATTTATGACGGTCTTAGTAACTGAGACAAAACTGTAATGAAATCACAGTTATGAAGTAGCAACAAAAGTAAATTTATGGTTAGGGGTTCCTTAAAACCACCGAGAATATGTTTTCTGATGGTCATTACCCACAGGTTGAGAATTGCTGTTCTAGATGTTCCAAGTGGTTAATGAGAGAGAAGATACTAAACCATCAGGTTCATAGTACAAACTACAGCAATACCGTAGCAAACGATCCCGAAGACAGAGGAAGCAGATTTGTACACTCCCTCACAGTTGTCATTCTTACACTGGTGAACATGATGCTTGCCCTCCTAGTCCCCTGACAAGAGCCAGGAGCACAGTGTTGGATGAACCACAAGCCTGGCTTTGTGGGCCTCCTGGTATACAGCAAAGGTAGGGGCATGACCAGAGCATGTGATAGGATAAAGTCTGCTGGGGAGGCATCAGAGGGGACCAAACATAGAATAAATGTCACATACATCACATGGGCTTATGGAGATATGAATTCAGTGGCTTTACATTCCGTCTTTTAAAAATTATCCCAACTTAATATCATCACAACTTATAAAATCATGTAGACAAGGCAACTATGGGTGTGGCGGATGGAGGTTTGGGAGGGGACAGAACAAGATCTTTTGACTTTAGTAAACAGAGGTTTGACATCATTCTGCAAAGAACTTGTGTAATGTGCCGTTACCCACCAGTGTTTCCCTAAAGCTGCAGACTCTACACATTTTCATTTGAAGGCTTTTGTCCCTGGGTCTGGAAGTGGTAAGTGCTGGGATCCATGGTGCCAGAATGCATGTACTGGTTGGACAGGTGGCTGGCTCGGTGTCCCAAATGGGTGAGCTACTCTCAGGCTTACATCAACTCTGTTTAGGTGTGGGACTCCATCCTTCCCATGGGACATCGCATCAGCCCTGTCTCTGGTACCTTATCATTTTCTGTTTGCTTCCTTGTTAAACCGAAAGCTGTGCTGTAAGGATTTCCATCCTGGCAGGCCTGGGGATGCTCGAGGTTAGAAGAATGGTGGGGGATATTCATATACACTTGGAGACAGGAAGCTTAGGAAAAGAGAACTCTCCCAGAATCCCTGGAGTGGTGAAACCTGTACTCATGAGGAGCCAAAGCATGAGGACATAGCCTCTCTCTCAGAAATCCAGGGTATCTAAGGATAGAATATCAGAAATAACAATGGAAGGACATTGAAAACCATACTCTCACCATAATATGTAAGATATTCAGCTGTGTGTAAAAAGGTCAAGGAAACCAGCACGTTGAAAATCCAGTTTATTCCAGCTGAGCACGCATTTCCTGTACTTCTTGCCCAGAGAGGATAGATTTCAGAGTTCACGGTCCAGGGCATTGGTCCCATTCCTGAGAAGTAAATAATGAAAGCTACAGTAAAAATCACCTATGGCGTGACACACAGTAGGCTGACTCTTCTAAGGGGGGGAAAACACAATGCAAAGGTGAACAAAGCCCTGCTTACCAGGTGCAAAGAAAACAAGATATAACACCAGGCCCACAAGTGCTGTCCAGGAATACGGGGTAGGGCAGAAACTGTAAGCCCAGTGAACATCTTCTGCTTTGAACTTGGTTTCATTTTCACACCTGAAAAACATGTCTTAGGTCAGTGTTTTAGGATGTAGCTGTGGAAATTAATTTGATTATGTTGTGATGTATTTGGAAATTCTTCAACGTCCTAAAAAAAAAAAAAAACTCAAGATACATATTTTTCTTAGAAAATTAAAATCCTGTGTCCTGAACATACATAGGCAAACAATCATATTAAATTGAGAATGAAACGTCGAGTATACATGTAAATCCACATAATTAGAGTTTTATACAATTCCAGAGTGGACGAGCCACGCACTGTTTAGTACTTAGCTGCCACAAATGAGACCTGATCTCTAACTTGAAGCGACATGAGACAGAGCAACCCTCCAGGGTTTCCTGGGTCAGTACACTGAGGTGGAAAGGTTGTAGTCTATGTAGTTATGATCCAAGAGGAGTTGAGGAAGGGAAAACCATGATCAGAATATAGTATATGATTTTTTTTAAATAAGAAGAAACAAAAACAATGCAAGAAAGCCCCATAAAATACGAAAAATGAAGATCAAAATAAAAAAGCGAAAGACTAATGTCTTCATTGTTGTTCTGTTGCTGCGAAGAGACACCATGGCCAAAGCAACTCTTATAAAAAGAATGCATAGAATTTGGGGCTTCATTACAGTTTTACACGGTTAGTCCGTTATCATCATGATTGAAACCAGACAGGAATGACTCTGGAGAAGTAGCCGAGAGCTTTACATCCTGATCCTTACACAACAAGCAGGGAAGGGAGGGGGGAGTGGAGGGGGAGGGAGAGAGAGATACAGAAACACAGAGACAGATGGAAAGAGTGAGAGACAAAAACAGACAGACAGACAGACAGACAGATTGAGAGACACAGATACAGATACAGACACAGACAGTGGGCCTGGAATGGGCTTGAAAACTTAAAAGCCTACTGCCAGTGACACACCTCTTTCAACAAGGCCACACCTCGTTCAATGAGGTCACACTTCCAAATCCTTCCTAGCAGTTACACTAACTGGGAACTGAGCATTCATATATGGGGGCCATTCTCATACAAACCCATACCATAATGCAAATGCATTCAGTCCAATATCAAAATATTTCCTATAATCTTTCAGTCTCACTATGGTTTAAAAGCCCAAAGTCTGTTCTGAGACCCATAGCCCTCTCTTAACTATAATTTCTATAAAATCAAAAAAGCACATAATTTCCAACAAACAATGGAACAGAATATACATCACCACTCCAAAAGGGTGGGAAGAGAGCACAGTTCGGAAACACCAGTCCAAAACAACAACAAAACCTAGAAGGGTTAACTTCAGAGTTCTGTATCTCTATGCCCAAGGATACATCTGTCTTCAGATATCCAATTCCTTCCAGCTTTGTTGACTGCAACAGTTTTCCCTCTTTTGGGCTGGTCCACACCCTGTCTGAAGCACTCCTTAGCAGTCAGGGCCTGGATCCCAGTGGCAATCCTAAAGGCCTGGTATCTCCAATATCTTGGAGTCTTCAACATAATCTGGACTTTATCTTTACAACTTCATTCTGGGACACCCCTGCCTTGTGGTTGGCCTCAGCAGCTTTCCATAACCATAGAGGAAGATTCCAAAACCCCTTTCTTGTGTCCTCTAAATCCAGAACCACGTGACCAGAGCTGACAAGTTCTGCTTTTTGTTGGGGCTGGAACCTTGCTGTCGCCTAGAACTACATTTCCATAAACTTTCTGTTGTTGTTTGGACCGAGGAAATACCTCAGTGCTTTCCCTTCACAGGTTAAAGGATTAGTTCCTGGGGTGTTGCCAGGAGGGTATCATTCCTATTCTTCCATTTAGCATCAGGCTTTTCATTAAATGCCTCACCTTCTTGCGCACAAGACTTGACTACATTTTCTGGTGTTCTCTTTCTCTTCAAACTGTACAGTTTGTGTTTCTCTTTGCCCTCCTTGCTCTTTTTCATTATTGATCTGTGAGAGATGATCCTCAGGGAATGAGAGAGGGAGACTTGGCCTCATCCCTCTCCTAGGCAAAAAGGGAGAGCTGGCCCTGGTGATGCAGTCACAGTATGGATGAATGGCTGACCAACACAGCTCTACCTTGGCCCAGATTCAGGGCTTTGAGTTGGCTTATTCCAAGATCTCCCCCATCTATGAACTGCTAGAGCAACTGACGTACATATCCAAAGCTGCAGGATCACCAGGACAGAGGGCAACAACAGGATATCTGAGAGCAGAGACCAGGTGAGGATCCAGTGTAGACAGTGTAGTAGAAACCAGAGGCCTCAAACCAGACCAGTGACTCATTGCCATGAACATTTGCAAGTAAAGCTGTTTGGGCAAAAGGCTATACTATGTGACACACCATGACATGCCACCGTTTCCAGGGCAAGATATTTTTTGTTTGTTTTATTTATTTTTTTATTCTTATTTTTGTTGTCCTTTGTGGAGGAGGTTGCCAGGGTGGATATGAAGGGGCCAGGAGATGAGGGGGATTGGGGTGTATGATGTGAATTTCACAAAGAATAAAAAAAAAAGTTAAAAAAACTAATGAACACTAATAACCATGTGACAGTTAACACTAAGCTGTCTTAAGATGTCCTCTGGCAATAACATTAATTCAAAACTCTTCAGTTTAGTTTCAGACATATTTTTCGCTCAAGGGTAAAATGCAGACACATTCTTTGCCAAAATATCACAAGAATGGTCTATAGGCTAGTTGATAATATTTTTCCTTATGAAACATCTTGAGAGCAGGGCCTACATATTCCAAAACACCCTTAGGATTAATATCTTCCAAGTTCCTATTAGAATTGTCCTGCTTGAAGTTTTAAATTGTTTTTATAGTTCAAAGTCCCAAAGTGTTCCAATAGTCTTCCATACTACAGTCTTCTTCAGACCTGTCACAGTAATAAATACCCAAGTCCCTAGTACCAACTTCTGTCTTAGTTACAGTTCTATTACGATAAAGATACACCATTATCAAGGTAACTCTTATAAAAGGATCACCACATCAGGAATCAGACTGGCATGGCACTGGAGCCATAGCTAAGAGCTTTACACTTTGATTTACAGGCAGGAGAAAGAGAGAGGGTGAAGGGGCCGTGTATGACATGGACTTTTGAACCCTCACAGTCCACTCTATGATATACCTCCTTACAAAGCCACACCTTCTAATCCCTCCCAAACAATTCCACTAACCAGGCATCCAGCATTCAAACATATGAGCAATGATAGGAGCCATTCTTATTCAAACCATCACAACCAATAAGACAAAAAAAAATGCCAAAACAAAGCAAAATGAAACAGAAGCCCTCAAAATTACCATTGAGTTTGTTTTGTGTTGGCCAACTCATCCTAGATATGATGCCTAGCCTTTAGAATGGTTGATACATTCAGTGAAAAGTGATTGTGTTAGTCGGGGTTCTCTGGAGTCACAGAACTTAAGGAATGTCTCTCTATATTAAGGGAATTTATTGTAATGATTTACAGTGTGTAGTTCAACTAACCCAACACTGGGCAGCTGTGAATGGAAAGTCCAAAATCTCTTAGTTGCTCAGTCACATGAGGCTAGTTGTTTCAGCTGTCCTCTGTATAAGCCAGAATCCTGAAGAAGTAGGTTCTAACACATGTGCTGTAAGTAAGTGCAAGCAGGCAAAGAAGAATGAGTCTTCTTTCTTCTGTTGTCCTTGTGTTGGCCTCCAGCAGAAGGTGTGGCCCAGATTAAAGGTATGTACTGCCACGAGTGGATCTGGAGCTTGCTCTGTCCTAGGCTGGCCTTGAACTCAGAGGTCAGTCTCCTGGGATCAAAGTCATCTACTACCTTGCCTGAGTCTAAGCTTTTTATGGCCACTATTCTTCAAGATCTCCATGTCAGTATCCAGGTCAGAAGCCTGTGTCCTCCAGTTTCAAGATCCATTTCTGGATTGTAGTTCATTCCAGGTGTAGTCAAGTTGACAACCAGAAATAGCCATCATACCGATTTTCCCTTTGCCAACAGGTACCAATTACAGCTACCCTCTCAGTTAGGGGTGTACAATTCCCCCTCTCAGTGCTAGAACTGTGTCTAGCTTGAATCTGTACAGTGCTTGTTTATGCTGTAAATCTTTGTGATGAATCCTGTTGTATCTAGAGGACAGAGTTTCCTTGGAGTCATCTATCACTTCTTCCACATAACTTTGTGAGCCATGAGGAGAAGGATTTGATTTAAAAAGAAATTTAGAACTTAGTTTTCCAAAGTCTCTTACTCTCTTCTAATTGCCCAGTTGCAGATTTCTGTGTTACTTCTCATATACTATAAGGAGAAGATTCTCTGAAGTGGGTTGAATGAGTCCCTGATCAATGGGTATAGCTGTATGTCATTAGGAGTCATTTTATTGGTATGTCCTTTAGAAGAATAGCAGGATTTCCTCTAGCCCTGCGACCTACATGTTCTCAGGTTCTTGGAAACCTCAGTAGTGTCAAGAATGGGTTCCATCTTATAGAGTGAGTCTTACGTCCAATAAAAATGTGTTTCTTCCCTGTAGTTCTTGTGCCATTATTGCACCAGTATGTATAATGGGTAGGTTGGTACTGTAGCTGGGTGATCCTGGTGATTACCTTTCTCTGTAGCATTCAGAGTACCTTCCAGAACCATGAGTGCTAGCCAGTGGGGGTGAAACTTCTAGCTGGCACTACTTTTTCCAAAGATAACATGAACGTTATGTACTCACTTATAAGTGGACATTAGCCATAAGGTACAGGATACCCACACTCCACTCTACATACCCAAAGAAGCTAAACAAGAAGGATGCTTGAATCTCACTTAGAAGGGGGAATAAAATAATCATAGGAGGCAGATGGAGGGAGGGAACTGGGTGGGAGAGGGAGAATGGAGGGGGCCAGTGTTCAGGATCAGGTGTGGGGAGAGACAGGAGAGAAGGCCAGAGGGCCAAGAGAATGAATGGAAATCTGCAGCATGGTGTGTATATGTGTAGGGGGGGGGATCATGGAGGTTCCCAGCAATCAAATGGGGGTAACCTTAGCTGAGACTCACAGCAGTGGGGATATGGGACCTGAAGAAGTTATCCAGGCAGGACCCCATTGGAGTTACAGGGGCAGCAATGTACCCACAGAACATTGATTCCAAATTTATTCTATCTACAAGAAATATAAGGACAGGGGATGGAGCAGAGACTGAGGGAATGACCAACCCACAACCGGCCCAACCTGAGACCCATCCCACTGGCAAGCACCAATCCCTGACTCTATTAATGATACTCTGTTATGCTTGTGGAAAGGAGCCTAGAAGTTATGTCTTCTGAGAGGATCCAGCCTGCAGGAAGACCAACAGAGTCAACTAACCTGGACCCTTGTGGGTTCTCAGAGACTGAACCACCAATGAAAGAGCATACACGAGCTAGACAAAGCATAACCTCACATTTCTACTTACTGAAAACCTTAGAACGTTTCTTTCTTCTCCAAAGAGGAAACGTTCCTGGGTCTGACTTTGGGAAAGGAATGGAGTGTATTCATTAGAAGGGGTGATTTTCTAGTTTTATTTCTGGTGCACAGGACTTCATGTAGGTGTTATAGGCAAGCTATCAATCACTGTAATTCAGTCATCTCTGACTTGCTATAGAGCCTGTATGATACCTCTCCTATTCTGTTGGGTTGTCTGCACACTCTTTCTTTGCTAACTGACTATTGTAGACCACGAACAAAGCGTGTTTTGTTTATTCTTGCCCTGGGACTGTGAGGTCTAGGGACAAGATCACCAAGCTACAGCCTCAAAACTAGAGGTTAGCTCTGATAGTTCTTTTAGTTATGGGAATTTATGATGAGATCACACTAAATTTGAATGTGGGCATGGAGGTGTGCATAGGGGAGCACAGAGTGTCCCCCAGGAAAGGACATCTTTTATTCTTTTTATTTATTTATTTATTTTTTTAAGTCAAATCGTAATTTTTACTTAGTCATACAGGGGTTATAAACACAGAAAGGCAGGATGTGGGGAAGGGGATGACACCAAAGCGTGGGTGTTCATGGGGAGTACAGATATCTTTCAGGGTATTGTCCTTTGATTGCTTGGTATTTTATTTTCTTTCTCAGATAAGAATAAAAGCAATCAAAGAACAATAATAATATGCATTTTTATATTTATATTTATTTTTAATTATATTTGTATTTATGTATATAGGGTGTCTGGGGTTATGTGCCCATGAGTGCAGGTGCCTGTAGAGACCATGGGATGGCATTGTAGCCCCTGAATCTGGAATTACAGGCAGACACGAGCATCCCTATATAGACAATGGGAACCTAACTTGAGTCTTCTGCAAGAGCAGCAAGAAGTCTTGTGGCCGTTTGAATGAGAATGCTCCTCGCCCCCATAATACTCAGGCCTCAGTTGGTGGAACTGTTTGGTGAGGATTAGGAAGTGTGGCCTTGTTGAAGGAGGTGTGATACTGTAGGTAGGCTTTGAAATTTCAAAACCCCACACCATTTCCCAGTCACTCTTCTCCTCTCTTCTCTCTCTCCTTCCCCTTCCCCCTCCCTCTCTTTGTTTTGTTCTTGTGGATCAAATGTAACCTCTCAGCTACTGTCCAGCACCCTGCCTGTCTGCCTGCTCACATTATGGTCATGGATTCTGTTGAAGGTAATATTTAACGCGGCAGCACCCAATCTGTCTTGTGGTACAGGGACACCATCTTCCCGATTAGGCAAGGCCTGAGGCCATGAGTGGCTGCTTGTTCTTGCTGCTGCTCGGCTCAGGTCACCGACTCAGGAGGGTCAGAAGCTCCAGCCCTGCCACCCACGAGACACCAGGGTGGGAGATGGCTCTGCCAATCTTCCACATTCTCTCCACAAGGCTGGGCTGAACCCAGACCATCCCGCCATCCACATGGTACCAGGTAGAAATGAGACTCTAATGTTTAAAGATTATCCAATAGCTTTATATATTTGATAATGCTCAAATATCAAGATGTCCACACTATTGGAAGTGTTAACCAATTAACTAACCCAGATATAAGTTGTTACCCAGTACTGTTTTCGATACATGCATGGCCCTCCATGGCTCCTACATTTCTGTCCTAGCTCCTCCTTTTCCTTCTCCTTTTCCTCTCCTCACTCCACCTACCTCTCAAACGGCCCAATCAATGAACTTTGTACAAATGTAGTGGGATGGTATCTCTCTACAGGATTCACCCTCTTGTACCGTAAGCTTCAATACCAATAAACCCTTTTGTAAGTTGCCTTGGTCATGGTGCATTGTCACAGCAGTAGAAAAGTGGCTAAGACAGCTGTAACCACAGAAGCATCTCTCCAGATCCTCTAGTTTTCAGAAGCAATGCTAACTTCTGAGTATATCGAAAGAACTAGGAAGAACTTACTGTTTAAAAAGTGACTCACTACTTAGAAGTTACAGTTCAGTAGTGAACAGCTCAAGTGACTGGTTCAAACCCTAGCAGAGAAAGCCTAGAAGGGCTAGCAGTAAAATCTAGTGTTGCTAGCCCTACTGTAGGGCACACTCAGCACCCATAGATGTGGGATAGTGTGATGGACATGGGGACAGTCTGAAACTGTTAGAGTATCTAAGGGACTCCAAATGTGGGCAAGAGGGCCCCTTTTCTTTTGTTTCCCTTTAAGATTCTGGAAAATTTACTTTTAGTTTGTTTGAACTCGGCCAGAACAGGGCATGACACAAAGGGAAGTCACAAGGGGACACCTCTAATGTCCTAGGTAACCTTTGCTCACATGCAAACCCTGTCTCCCTAAAGGAAAACAATGGCCGATGAGGTTGAGGAGGTGGTGTGGACCACCATATCCTTCCTAACTCAGTTACCAAGAAGAAGGAAACTGGGTCCTGCAGACAAACAAGGTGTGGAGAGGAAGGTTGATTTCTTGCCTAAGGATAAAAATAGGCCCTATTCATAAATCTATTAGTAGCTATAACATCCTTGAAGCCGCATTGTTTTCATTATCTTCTCAAACTGCTGGTCTCCATGACAGCAACCTCATACTGTTTTTGCCTATTTCTCCATTGGGTTCCCTTTTACAGTTATCTTTTGTATTTTTCCACGAGCTCAATAGATAGCCATCACGTCTGCTTTCTGGAGCCTCGGATTAGCATCATGGTGTTAACGTTAGAACATCACATTAGAACTTATATTTTTTTAATATCAAGTTTGTCTCTTTTAGGATATGGTGGCTTCAGGCTTAAACTCCTCCTTCGGATACAGAGATTTCAAGCAAGGACCCAGAGCCTCCCCTCCAACCAGTAGAGCAGGGAGTTTCACAGGGAGGGTAATATCCCCCTCATCGTCATGCATAGAATTATAGACACGGATCACCATCCTTCAGCTCCCTTCCAATCATTCCTGAGACCACAGCTCTAAGCTGAGGCTCTGGCTGAGTCACCCATACTGGGCCGGGATGCTGGTGGTCCAGGGACCTTGGAGCCATTCATGTTCTTGTAAGGAAGTCCTTGTCCACAATCCTATAAATAAAGTTCAATAAACTGACTGGATCTCTAAGCTAGATTTGGTGGAATTGTTTCTTTGGTCTGCTGTAGGTTCCCAAATAGGTGTGAATATGTATTGGTTCATATTTCCTCTGGTTGAGCCATAGACTGATGAACTCAAGAGTCTCAAAACTTTCTAGTAAAGCAGTGGCTAAGTTTATTATAAAGTAGTCATTATAACTGAATGTATAAAAGCTCCTGGGAGTGAATGACCATTGGCAAACACCCCCCCCCCCCCCGCAGTAGTATTAAGACACTCCTGTGCCTTTCCCAGGCTGACGCTGTGGAGGCATCCTACTTGGCCCAGCTTTGCTGTTCCTCCTGCTCATACGTTCTGGGGTTCCTCTGAGAATCATTCAAAATCCATTTCCTTGCTACTTCTTTTTCTCGGCTTCTGGTTACCCCTCCTTAATTCTCCTCTCCTTTCATTTCTTGTCATGATCAACCACACAAAGAAAGCTAGAGTGCAAAGGGGTCAGGGCCAGCTTCAACTGAGGTGGGTACTGATTTAATTAAAAGAACTGCGGGTCTCAGAATGTATGCCTGTGAAGCAACATGTGCATAGAAGCCTGGGTTCGATCCCCTGGGTTTTCCCCCAAATAACAGCCTCAAGTTCCCGTATACATTATGAGATCCATGACTCATGTGAAATACAGTGGGTTTAATTAGATAGAGGTCATTGAATAAAGCCAGACACCTACAGCAGAGACATAAATTCGAACACCGTGTCTGGTATGATCGCTTCACAATAATGAAAATGAGGTCCACTGGGTTTGACTGACTCACTGGGAAGCTCAGAACACAGGCTTAATCCGAACCAATCTTCTGCAGCTCTGCCCTCTGCTGGCATGCAGCAAACGCTCGGGAGGGCTCTAAGGTACCATTTTTGCCAGCTCCTGAGTCCTAAGAGAAATAATTGCTGGAATGCATCTCATTCTCTAGCTGAGACAAAGGCACACATTGTTTATGTCCGGGATATGGATTCTGGGCTAGTCTACTTTCCTGATACCAGTGGTATTTCAAACATCTAGTCTTCATTATGAAGCTCAAAACTAAACTTCTAAACTGAAACACATGCTTACACACACACACACACACACACACACACTTCTGGAAGTCCTGGTAACTTGAGATTGCCTGAGCCCCCTGTAGATACTGTTTAATATGACTTTGCTACAGCCAGCCATGCTACAGCCACTCATTGTTCTGATATTGTGGACAATATGTAATGCTTGGCAAAATGTACACATTTTTTTGGCAAAACAAAATGAATGAATAAGTGAATGAAGAAAGACAACAAATTTAGAGTCAAATATATTGGTTATCATTGATTTGACAATTCATTGATAATAAGTCAATAATACTTTAACAATTCAAATCATTTAAAGCTAAAACAACACAAGAGTAAATAAAACCAACAACACATTTTATCAGGGCTAGTATTATTTCTCTGGAGCAGAGTTTGGTGTGCCGTGATGGGACTCAGGGTGGCTATGGATACTGTCGCCCTCCAGGTCCAATTCAGAGACCTGAGGACTTTCCACAAAGACTAATGCTCTTAACCGGACCGTTACTGCTCTGGGCTATTTGGGAATTATATGACCCTCAATATATAATAATAGTTAATTCCAGGAAGGATGGAATGTCTATTACCTTCCTTCTTCCTTCCTTAGGCTCACAGGCAGTTCATTGCTTAGATGTTTATCATAGATATTAAGATACTTTTATTAGTTCTCACGAAGTCAATCTGGGGCCATTTTTCTACACTGTACTGTGAGCATCCGAGGAGACAGCTATGCCTTCCTGTTTAACTGCAATTGTAACTGCAGCATAAGGAGTTGCATCCTTACACCTTGTAAATATTTCACAGTCCATCCACACCATTATGAGCCTTAAGGATGTCAAGCCACAGCAGCACCTGATTCTGTTTCCTTCCACTGCAAACACTGCCTGCATAGACCCCTTGCTCATCTCTCCCTGCAGATGTGTGGGATGAATGGAGGCTAATTTATCACTGTAGGCTGACTCGATGCAAACAATAACTTTGGGAGTTTTAAATTCTGTTTTTAATTCCATTGTACAGCTAATACAGCTGTTTCCTATCTAGTGCATACTCTGGCTACCTCAGTAAACTTGTGTTCCCAACAGAAATGCCATGATTAAATTGAATCTTCACTTGATGGAACTGACTGGTATTTGTACAGAGGAGTTATATATAAAAAAACCCCTTCATATATATAAAATCATTTACCTGTAATAGCTATAGCATCATGGCTCTGCTTATGTATATGAGGCATGTTAAATTATTTATATATATATTATAATATCTAATATAATAATATATAATACACACACACACACACACACACACACACACACACACACACACATATATATATATATATATATATATATATATATATATATATATACACATACACTTTCCAAAATTACACAGCAGGGGCATTTGAACCTCGTTTTACTCCTTTTGTTCTCCCTCACCATAATTATCCCTCTAGTTCAGGTATGTATAGAGACTTCTTTCCAGAGTGCTTTTCTTTTTGGAGAATTATAATGGAAACAGGGATGGGATGAAAAGTGTCATACACCTCCCAAGTTAGCATTCTTTCCACATTGACAGGAAATAATGCATTGACGCCATCAGCTAAAGTGAGTGGGGCAAAATGCTTCTCAGAAAGTGCGAGCCTGTCAGCAGAACCGAGCCTCTGGCCCCCACACACTCTTCCGACTCAGGATCAGTTTTGATCCTATCCCATAATTAGAACAGAAAGGATGCTTATGCGAGCTGGAAATATCCCATAATGACTTCAATAACTAGAAAATTCATTTGTGGTGGCTCATGTCCGACAAGGAGAGCACTCATTCAAATGTAATAACAGGGTGCTGCCTGGCAGTTCCTAATAATGGATTAAAACAAGAAGCTACATAATGATTTTCTTGATGTAGTCATGTCGGTAAGGAATTAAAAAATTCCCCGAGAAGTTACTTAAGTGCTTGAAGATGTCTAGAAAGTCTCAGAAATGATTTCATATATAAATACCATCATTAGCTACTAACATAGGAATTGTCTACGTGACGAGAAGAGGGGAGGCCAGTATCGTGAAGCCAATAGCTGTACGGTATGCTCACGTGTCTGTCTCACTTTACTAAGAGCTAAACACAGTAGCTGCACAGTTAAGCATCTTAACTGTGATTCTCTTTTTCTGCCTGATTCATAGAAACCCCTGAAACACCCCACTGACTGTCAATAACGAAACAAACTAAGACTTATCTCAATTTTTCTAAATAGTGTAACAGCTGTATCCATGTCGACCTATAATGGTTACTCTTCATTGTCAACCTGACTGGGATTTACAATGACTATGGAAACCTGAACCCCATTGCCTAGCTCTGGGCTGGCTCTTCAGTCTGGAGGAAACTTGCAGGAGCCCAGGAGCGCATCTTGCCTCCCATGGAAACTTTCTCAGTCCCCAAAATTAACCAGCTTGGAACCCTGCCTGACTACCCACCCTAGTCACATCTGCCCATCATCCCAGTTGGTCCATCTGGGACACAGCCTGCAGAGTAGGGTCTACCCAGAGACAGCATGCAGAATGAGATCTGTCTGAGACACAGCCAACAGAGTCAGGTACCCAGACCCCATTATCTGGTTCATAGCTCCCTAAAACTTCCCAAGAAGTCCTGCTGCTATCAGGATCATCCAGGCAACATAAGAGGAAAACAACTGCCTAAAAGACAAAGTAATAACACAATTAACAAGACCCATGGCAAGTTGGCACCACAGAGCTCAGCTATTCTGCTACAACAAACCCTGGATATCTTAATGAAACTGAAGCACAGGAAGAGGATTTTAAATTCAATCTTTAAAAGATGCTAGAGGCCTTTAAAGAGGACATGAATGAATCTCTTAAGGAAATACAGGAAAATACATTCAAACCAGTAGAGGCGTTAAAAGAGAAAGCAAGTAAATATAAAGAAATGCAGGAAAATATAATCAAACAGTGAATGGAATAAAACTGTTCAAGACCTGAAAAGGTAAACGGAAGTAATTACACACACACACACACACACACACATACACACCCCCCCCACACACACACCCAACACACACACTCTGAGGCAATCCTGGAGGTAGAAAACCCAGAAAAGAAAACAGGAACTACAGACTTAAGCATCACCAACAGAATACAGGAATTGGAAGAGAGAATCACAGGTGTTGAAGATACAACAGAAGAAATCAATATATCAGTCAAAGAAAATGCCAAAGCATAACAGGAAAAGAAAGAGAAGATTCCCAGTTCAAAGGCCCAGAACTATCTTTCAAGAAAATCATAGAAGAAATTTCCCTAACTTAAAGAAAGAGATGCCTATAAAGGTACAAGAGATGTGTAAAACACCAAACAGATTGGACTAGATAGAAAATCCTCCTACCACCAATAACCAGAACACGAAATATACAGTACAAAGAAAGAATTAAAAAAGAAGCAAGGGAAAGAAGCCAAGTAACATATAAAGGCAGACCTATCAGAATTACATCGGATTTCTCACCTGAGACTCTAAAAACTAGAAGTACCTGGGCAGAGGTCCTGAGAATGTCAAGAGACCAGATGTCAGCCCAGACTGCTATACACAGCAAAACTTTCAATCACCATAGATGGAGAAACCAAGACATTCCATAGCAGAAGCAAATGTAAGCCATACTTTTTAGTAACTTGGCTCTACTGAGAATACTAGAAGGAAAACGCCAACCCAACGAGGGCAACTATACTCAAGTAATAATTAATTTCATACCATTAAAACCAATAGAAGAGAAACATACACAAACACACACATATACACACACACTCAACCACAACAAATATCAAAGTAACAGGAAGTAACAATCATTGGTCATTAATATCTCTCAACATCAGATACAGGCTAACAGAATGGATGCCATAAACAGAATCCATCATTCTGCTGTATAGAAGAAACACATTTCAGCAACAAAGATAATCATTATCACAGTATAAAGGTCTAGAAAAAGGTTTTCCAAGCAAATGAACTCAAGAAACAATCTGGAGTAGCCACTTTAATGTCTAATAAAATAGACTTTCAACAGAAAATAATCAAAAGAGACAGGAAAGGACATTTCATATTCCTCAAAGGAAAAATCCACCAAGATAACATCTCAATTCTAAATATCTATGCACATGCAAAGACACTCACATTTGCAATAGGAACATTACTAAAGCTTAAATCACACATAGAACTCCACACATTAATAGTGAGAGACCTCAACACTCCACTCTCACCAGTGGACAGGTCATTGAGACAGAAACAAAAAAAAAGAGAAATAATGAAACTAATAGAGGTTATGATTCAAATGGGCCTAATAAACAGCTACAGAATGCTTCACCCAAATGGAAGAGAATATACCTTCTTCTCTGCACCACACCAAACCATCTCCAAAATTGATCATATAATCAGTCACAAAGTAAGCCCCAATAGGTACCAGAAGATCAAAATAACCCCATGCATCTCATCAGATCACCATGGATTAAGGCTGGACTTCAATGAACCAACCCACTGAGAGGGTTCCAGAACTGATACAGAGAAGTGGACATAGATTTGTAATTTGTAATTAATACCTGCTTGCAAACAAAACTAAGTTTCCTCCAATGGGGTCTCATTAGATATCTCAACCACACCTTAGGGCAAGCCCTGTGCCCAGGAGTAGATGGCCAACACAACATGAAGGTAATGGTATTTGTGTGTGTGTCTGAATGTGTGTGTGTGTTTTGTCTCATATTGCTTTGTTTGGGCATTTTATGTCTTACTGATCTTTTGATTCTTTATTTTGGTTACAGTTTTTGTGTATGTGTGTGCTTTTTGGTTTTGTTTGTTTTTAAACGACAGAGAAAAAGAAAATGCTTGGAATTGGGTGGGTAAGGAGGTAGTAGGATGGATCTGGGAATGATTAAGGAAAGGTAAACGCATGATCAGAACACATACATAAACATGCGCATGCGTGCACAGACACACAGACACATACACACACGTACACACACACACCCCTACATATATACACAAACTTTGTTCAAATACAAAAGAAGCAACTCACTTTTTAAAATGTGGTTTGTAAGTGAATACAGAATTCTTCAGAAATATGAATGACTAATAAATATTTTGAAAGTAAAGGAGTTGTTTGCGATTATATTTAAGAATTGAGAACAGCCCTGCTTAGTGTAAAACTGTAAACACTGGATAGTGGAAATAATTCACTTTACTACTTGCATAAACTCTGCTGCCATAAACATACTACATCTCATCAGGCCAAGAGAAGCCAGCATCCGGATTTCTCTCCATCTTTAACTCAGAGCAACAATGGTATAATTATCTTTAAGTACATTGTAAAATGCTAACATTTCCAGTGTACACTGAATTCATTTCTGTTCTGCATTTCCTGAGCTATAATCATAACCATAATGTTATTTTTCAGTTTTAGTTCAGAACTATATTCTTTTTATTTGAATTCAACAATTCTCCTAAAGAATGGAGTTTTCTTTTTTTTTTTTTTTCCTTCCACCAAACCCCAGGAATATGGAAATACTGTGGAGGTGGTGGTTTGACAACATGAGGAGAGAACTGATAACATCTCTTCTGAGGTAACTAAGCATTTCAGTCAGTTTCTCATGGGTCACGAAGACAGTCTCACTCCTCTTGTGGTCTGCTGACAGACAGAAACATAATGGTTGCAGGTTGGCCCGGCAGAAGCAAGTTCTTGGAAGGCCTTGTGACAAGCTGCATGTTCTCAAAGCAAAGGTACAGTGTACTCAATGAAAGGGGTTTGCACGAAGAAATGCCCACTCCCTGGCAGAGGGACACAAGAGAAAGTGCTTGTTGTGTCAGGCATTCAGGGTAAGACACAGCAGATATAGACACAGACATGGCTGTATGTCTAGATTTGGATATTTTATGTTTCCTCTAGCTTCAACCGCCATCCTGAGGATTTCTACCTCAGGAAAATAGAGTGGTGTGAGGCTTCAGTAAACACTGAACAAGGACATCCAAGTGAGGAAAATATAAAAAATACAGTGTGTTCAAGAAGAGCAAAGCCCCCTAGAAGGCAGCACAGACAGTAGGTATTAAACAGTAAGTTCAGATAACAGCAGACCATTATACAACTCGTCATTTTGAATAGGCCCTAGACAAAGATCTGCTCTCCCCACCCCCACATAGCAGAGTATCCTCCTTTGGCATATAGATAATTTATTTATCAGTAGCTCGGAGAAACCCATTTCAGATCAAAGCACTGTTCCAAAATTTCAAAAACTTGTGCCACATAAACTTCAAGGTTCTCTCTCCAAGTTGAAATTTCCCTATGACAGGATCAGTTCCTGGGACTCATGCTAACTGCCAGTACACAGAGCTGCACTCGTCACTTCAGGGACCTCACTTTAACTGTGGAAAACTTGCCCCAGAGGACCTGCTCGGGCGTGGCAGGGCTTCTCAGAATCTGAACTTGTCAGTTCGTCGTAGCCCAACCCTTCTATGAGTTCTTGAGGGGACCAGAGGAAGAGCTGTTACATTTGACCTTTGACAAAACTGTATCTGACCTTCTAACATGGGCACTTTCCTGGGCCTCCCATCAACTCTCCCTGATCATACAGGGGCTTTGTTCTATCTATGCCCAAGAATGAAGGCACTTGGAATTTTAAGCCATGTTGGGGGCTTTCCTAAGTGCCAAGCTGCCTATATAGGTCATTAAGCTTGGTGGCACAGAACTGGCTCCCTTGCCTTTGGGGTGCTATATCTGTGACACTCTTGGTTGGCAAGCCTCTAATCTTATGCTGGAGGCACAATCCAAAGTCCCAGGGTCTGAAGGGCCTGCCATGGGGTCTCAGACTCTGCCCCTCCAAACTCGAGATTTACCATTTCTCATGTGTACCCTGTGAGGCCAAACCAGAAGGAGCTTCAGTCTCTGGCTCCTCCTCCAACTCTACAAACTCTCATGTCTTCTTCCCTCAGGATGCTACAAGACCCAATCCATTCTAGGGACTCCATTCTGCAACTCTTCCTCCAAGGCTGGACAATTCCCAGCTTGCCACTTACCCTCTCTATTAGTATGTCCTCTCTTTTAGTCTTCCCCCCGCAGTATGGCTGGGATCTTGTGTCCTCTCTTTTAGTCTTTCCCCCCAGCATGGCTGGGATCTTGTGCTTAGGTTCCTTTCCATTGTCATGATCACATTTCTTATCTGTCTCCCTAAAGAAAAATCACCCAGAAGAGTCCCCGACTTCAGTCTAATGGTTGGGTGTAGGTATCTGTATCTGAATTAGGGGAAGGATTGAAGAAGCTGAAGGGGAGGGTGGGCCCCATTGGAAGACCAGCAGTCTCAACTAACCCAGCCCCCAGGGAGCTCCCAGAGACTGAGCCACCAATCAGGTAGCATAGGGGCTGGCACTAGCCAGCCAGCATTCCCTACAACCCCAGACACATATATAGCAGCGGGCTGGCCTCAGTGGGAGAAGATGGCTTAATCCTCAAGAGACTTGAGGCCCCAGGGAAGGGAGTGGACTGGTGGGTGGGGTACTCTCTGGGAGGCAAGGGGGAGGAGGAATGGGATGAGGAATTGTGGGAAGGGGGACTGGGAAGAGAGGACAATGGCTGGAATGTAACTGAGTAAAATTTTAATAATAATAATAATAATAATAAATGAAAAAGCATCCAAAGTTTCACTTCTAACCACTGTGACTTTCATTCTTCTTTTCCGGTTCCAGTCCCTTTCCACTTTCTCCAAAAGGCCTAGGACCTCAAATAACACAAGAAATCTCTGAATAAGGCTTCTGCCTCTGCCTACTCTCAACTCGTATGCAGCCTCTTCCTTTGAATGCATCAAGTGCATCTCCCGCACACGCTCCGGGAGAACGCTTGTCTCTCTCTCCCCAGCAGTTTCCTAGCTGATCATAAACAGTCCTTTCTCAAATACCCCGCGCTGAGGGCCAGCTTCCTTGTCGGCTCTCAGGAGGTACCTCAGTCCTTCGTTCACAACACCGCCCTTTCTCTTCCAAACATTTCGTCCAGATGAATTGCATTTCTTTGTACCGTTTTATTTCTTTGACATTTTAGATGGCTTCTTAAACATTTTTTTCTGTCGTTGTTTCAGGCCTCCAGTTATCCTGACATACTGGAAATATTCTATTGCGAGTATCTTCCAATATATCCCAAAGCCGAGAGACGTAAGGTGACCCAAACATGCAATGACGGTGATAAACGGCCACTTCTGCTCCCTCTGCAGCCCCACTCCTTTCTCCTGCACGATTCCTTGGGAAAATCAAGGCGGCCCTTCTTCTGTGAGGATGAGAGGATATGCCTTTGCATGGAATTGTGGGAGTAAGAGCATGGCCGTTGCATCTAGCAAACAAAGCAGGGCATGGCTTTGGAAGAACACCAGATAACTTCTGTTGCTCAGTGTTCAGATTTTTCTGGTTGCCTTTAAAGAGAGTTTTCCTTTTGTTTGTATCACGATTCAAGTAAGTTCCATTTCTTCATAACTGTCTGTTTTTATTGTGGGGGAGAAAAATGAAGGCACTTCAGGGAGGTTTTTAAATTCCACCTCAATGCTCTGTAGATCCCAATAAGACTTCCATTTGACTTAAATTTTAAAACAGTGACTTGGAAGGTATAATTGGAAGCATTAATTACAAGAACTTCTATACTATGAAGGTTTTTTTTTTTTTAAAATCAGGATTTCCATTTCATACTGAAGAGCATGCTTAGAATCTACTCCACGCCCCCAGCACCCTCTACCCAGGTTGCTTCGTGTACTTAGATTCAGCACAGATGGATGACTGAGCTTTCTGAATCTAGATTGCATTACCAAATCTTAGGCATCCATTGTCACAGCTTCAAAAAATGGAAATTGTTCAAGAACTTTCTATTGTGCTGATTTTCTTGTGATAATTGAATTAGGTGCTGTCTAGATGCTCAGCTTTTAAGGATGCTTGTTGCTCTTCTCAATGGCCTGAGTTTGGCTTTCAGTGAATACAACACATGACGCTCAACCACCTCTTAACCCCAGTCCCAGGGAATGCAAAAGCTGAGGACATCTTGGGGACTGTACTAGGTTCAGATAGACACACAAAGCCACATGATCAAAACTTAAACCCTAACAAGAAGAGTTAAATTAACCTAAAACGTGATATCTCTAGTCAAGACTTCATCACAGGAACCCATGTGAGGCAGAGGACTGTATCCTCCGCTTCTGTTCAGTGCTGCCTCTCTCCCTCTCAGGGAGACATAATTTCCTTGTTTTTACAGACATACCCAACTGGGTGTGGTAGCTCATAAAGTAACCTTAGCACTTAAGAGGTCAACACAGGAGGATTATTGCAAGTGCAAGGCCAAGCACATGGCTGTAGTTTGAGACTTTGTCAATAATGATAATAAATAATAATAATGATAATAATAATATTCTAAATAAAGAGTAAAGTGAAAATACTCAGTTCTGAAAGAAAGAAAAGCAGAAAGGAAGAAACAAAGAAACCAACCAAACTGACAACAAAAACACTCAAGGGCCTTCAGAGGTTCCTCGTTACACAAAACAACATCCCGGCTCACTACAGGGAGGAGAAATGAATAAATGCTGGAGGCAGAGTCTGGTTGGCAGAGGTGTTCAGACACAAAGCAGTCCTAAGACTCCAGGCAGTGCCTTCGGCTCTCATTGGTGCTAGGCTTTTTGAGAGCAACATAATGAGTCTTACATATTTAATACGAGAAAGAAAACAACAGAAAAGCTGTGAAGAGCCTTGCTGGCTGCAGCCACGGCCTGCTGTACACTGTCAACTCATGCTATTTACGCTTCACATTCTTCAAACGCATTTGACCTTCTCCACGTGAGACAAGTTCATATGGAAGAAAAATCTGACAGGTTCTTTGTTGAAAACAAAACAAAACGTGGGACCGGTGAGCTGGAACATTTTGTATCCCTATTACAATTCTTTCATTAATATTCACATTTCAGAAAGGTTTTCATGTGCTATGCCTGGCAGAGACAATAACATTATCCCTACTTTGTCTTGAGACGTTGCAGTTTGGGCAAAGAAATACACAAACAACCACTATGCAATGTAAGAAAAATAATTAGGGTATAGACAATGTGAAACTGACTTAGGTGTATGAAAGAAGGAACAGGTATTTGGAAGTAATAACTGAAATGATACAGGGAGGTGAAAAAATGACTTTTTTTTTTTTTTTAAACTGGCTGTTCTGCCAGTATGAACATCTGTGTAGCACATAATGCAATGTCCCTTGTAGGCCAGACGATGGCACTAGAGCTCCTGAAACTGGAGTTACAGAAGGTTATACGCTGTAGTATGGGAATGAATTTGGGTTCTCCTTAAAGAAAACAGCCATTGCTCTTAACAGCTGAGCAATCTCTCCAGCCCCCAAACTTTATTTTTAAATATCTAACACATTAGCCATGAATTATCATTTCGCTTTAGGAAAATAATCCAGTGCGAGTTGGGTAATTCCAAATTTCACAATCCTAATAGCTATGCATGCGTTGAGGGGAATATAAAAAAAATCTGTCAAATATAAATGACTCTGTTCTTCTCTTTTTTGAACTGTGGCACAAATAGAATATGCCATTCACTCTTATGAGCTGGATCTTAAAAGAAAGGAAAGTGTACTAACTTCTTCGAATATCTGTTAGAAATTCCCCCTTCCAAGAACCAAATTACCCCACAATCAATTGTGAGATCGGGACCCTAAAAGAACTAGATATTGAAAATAACAGACCACATAGAATTAGAATGTTTCCAGGAAATTCCATAAAGAAAGAAAGCCCTGGCCCTAGAGGAGACAGGAGTTCCCCAGGAGAGACTTCACCCGCTTGGACAACATGTGTCCTAATTAAATTAAATATAGCCATAACTCAATCTTAGTATTTGAAAGAATCTTTGCTGACCATGTCCTCTTACTTTCTCAGCCTATAATTTTATTAATGTTATTTCTATGATGATTGGGAGTACGTGTGTGGGAGTGTGGATAAGATGGCACACGTGTGTAAGTCAGAGAGGATCAAGTGAGTGAGTTCTCTCTTTCAACCTGTTGAGGCAAAATCTCCCTTGTTTCTGCCATGCTACAAACTTCATGCCAGCTCAGGCTTGCCAGCATCTCTTCTGCCTCCCATCTTCTTTTAAAAGTGCTAGAATTACAAATGTGTTCACTGTATGTAGCTGGCTTTTTTTTTTTTCTAAAAACATGGGGTCCAAGAGAGTTAACTCAGGTCTCGGTTTTTCACCTGCTGCGTGGACACTCGGTTCCTACTGTAATTATGCTGAGGTGCTATTTTTCTCATTAGTTGATGAGGAGGATAATTAGCTTCATGGAAGCTGGAAACTTGATGGTGGCAGCAACAGACCCATTAAAGGCTGATCTGAGGATCCGACAGACTGCGCAGTAAAAGGTTAATGACCCACAAGGCTCAAGAGTGGACTGAGGTTTGACCCTTTCTGAAAGTTAATGACTTACAGGCTTCAGGTATACTTGACTGACAACACCTGTGGAAGCGTCTGTGAGATCCATGTGGCAAACCTGCAGGGAATTACCCCTTCCAGACACAGGGGAAGTGACTTGCAGATGGACTCTTCCATCCATAAAGTTCCCTCTTTCCCATTGGATAAGACCCCAAAACCTTCACACCATATGTGCACAGTCTCACTTCCATGGAGGGATGGTAACCCATCGGTTGCTCTGATTAAAGAATAATTCTGCTTCTGGAGATGCCTGTCTGCCTTCTTTTCTATTTCTTCCTATCTCCATCGATCCATATTAACACAGAGTACAAAGAAAACACCCCTTCTGATCCAGTCTGGGTGAGTCCAGATCTAGTAGGATCAGGATGCCCACCGTGTGTAGGCATACACAGATTTTGGACTCACAGGTTGCTGTGGTCTGGCATCTTCACTTCTTGTCAAGGGCCGTTATCTCTGTCCATCCTAAGGGAAATGTATGCAGTGAGATGCTGGATCTGAGCTTGCTGGTTGGTTAGGATTGAAATGTTTAATGTGGCAACAGTGAGTTAACTAAAGGATCTATCACAAAGGTTTAAGTACAGCCAGATGGGCTTCATTTGCTTTGCTGGGTCATAAATACAATTTCATCTTAACTCTCCCTTCATAGATTTGATTCGCTAAATCTATACTGCCTGATGTTGTAAACTTAGATACTCTTAACTTCTTAATACGTGCTGAAATGATATATTGAGCTCTATGAGCTAGTTCATAAAACATTAAGATGCCATAAACAGACCATTAAAAGTATCTCCTCAGGCAAATGTTTTAGAGAGACAAGAAGCATAAAACCCTTTACTAAAGGTCTTTTTGTTCATTTGAAACAGTATTCACTGGGTTTGTAACAGTTTCGTTAGTTTAAAATACAACTGGTTGTATGGGCTACATGGGTTTTGCTAAGACCTTTCTCTTAAAGTCTACTGCGGAAAATAAATTTTATTCATCTTTTTCCCCCTGAAGAATCACAGGTAGCAAAAATCAAAAGCATCTAAGAGATGCGGTCACTTCATTTTCTGTGTCAGACTGAGGCTGTCACACCTATTTTGGGGTGACTTGTTTTCTGTGATGTAGGAGTCGCAAGTGAGAGTTTCCCCTACGGCCATCATTTGCCTGTGTAGTACTTTGGCCAGGACCACAACTCTTTCTTTTGGGGTTCCTCTTGAGTTTCCATTTAGTCTCTTGAGTACCTTGCAAGAAGAAAACTCACTCTAAGAGAGACAGTCACCCCTGGAGCAGAGACCAGAGAAAAGTTTGAGTAGATACATCATGAAGGTTGATCTTGCCAGTAAAGGCAACTCTAGAATTGGCCAAGATTCAGTGTCCCTGATTTCCAAGTCTGGGAGGCAAGGAGGGTATATCACCATTTAGAAGTATTTGGACAAGGCAGGGGAAGCCCTCTCCATTATCTCATTATGTTCTTTCCTTCCAAGTATGACACCTCCTCTTCAGTTTCTAAGGACTCACTTCTTGTATGTATCCTTCAGAACTTGTGGAAACTGGATCTCCAAGCTTTAAAAAGAAACAGGATGTGTTTTTTTCCCCTGGGAAACCACATGGTCACTGCAGACATAGAGGGAAGGCTTGGTCTAAAAGTGGAAATAACAATTATAGTAGTATTGTATAAGTAGATGCCTTTGTAGACGACAAGACAAATGCTTGGTCTTGCCTTATGTACAACTCTCTATGCTTTAAGGGAAGACTCAGATTCATGCAAGCCATGTAAATGGGACCCAGGATTAATAGCTTTCTTAATAGGTGGGGGCATTTAAACCAGAAGATGGTCCCTTCTTACAGAAATAAAATCTTTTGACAACACTGCCACCTGCTGGGGGAAAGTGCCTCTGTAATGCTCTAACTACCTCCTTGGGTGTATTCCCTTCAAGAACTTGGAGAATTTGGAAACAGTAAAGCATAGCAAGCATTCTCTATACAGAAACTTAGACATATCAGACAAGATTTAGGTGGTTTCTCTGACAGCACTGAGAGATATATAGAGAATTTAGAAATCTTTTCCCAAACCATGAGCTATTTCGAAGGGATTACAGTGTTATTTCGGGATAGATTTGATTGAACTGAGACCTACTGACATTAATACATAGTTATGGAAATAAAATATTTCTAAATAATGCATACTAAAATGTTTCTTTTTTTTTTGAGACAGGGTTTCTCTGTGTAGCCCTGGCTGTCCTGGAACTCACTCTGTAGACCAGGCTGGCCTGGAACTCAGAAATTCACCTGCCTCTGCCTCCCAAGTGCTGGGATTAAAGGTGCGCCACCACTGCCTGGCCTTGAAATGTTTCTTACTAGATTATTGCTACTGTTAACATTTCCAGGGACAGTCTTACATGTATAATCTGTGTAAAGCCTCCGATGTATATTTTTGTCAAAGATTAGCACTCAGGATCTGGATAAGCATTTTCATTTCTCTGTAGGTGACAGGACAAAGAACTATGCCACTAGGCCTTGCCAAGACAAGAGATGACAAATGTCTGACATTTAACCAGTGTTAAAATTGTTTCAGTATTTTGCTAGATGCACAGAATTGTTCTAAGTTGACTTTTGCCGGCTCTGATGCCTGATCTTGTTGACAACTTGACTGGGTATGGAACTGAGCTAGAGGCTGACCTTGAGCACACCTGTGAGGAATTCTCTTGATTACATCAAGGGAAGCGGAAAGACTGCCCGTGAACGTGGTAGCAACTTCTGGCAGCAACGGGGATCCAAGGAGATCTGAGGGTAAAGGTTTTCATGTTTTATATCTTTCCCTTCTTGTCAGACCGGTGACTTCATCTACCCCAGCGGTTCTCAGTGATTCATAACAGTAGCAAAATGGTAGTATGAAGTAGCAGTGAACACAATGTTATGGTCGGGGTCACAACATGAGGAACTGTATTCAAGGGTCGCAGCATCAGGAAGGCTGAGAACCACTGATCTATCATGTTTGCATCTCTTTATGAGTTCATTAGCCGTGGCTGCCATCGGCACGGATGTTGGCATTCTTTACTAATGTAAGAATCCAGATTTCTTTTGGCCTTTCAATGTGGACTGAAGACCAGTGGATTCCTAAGAATCCTCCCAGCGTTGAGCACTGCCTGGAGCACTGCTGAGGCTCCAGCCTAGGGGACCGGGCACTGCCAGTCCTCAGACTCCAGCGAAGGCAGCCTGTGTTGAACCACCCAGACTGTGTAATGTAAGCCAGTATAATAAATCTTCTTTCCATGTGTATTTATCCCAATCAGTTTGTTTCTTTTGAGAACTCTGATTAATACGCTAGCTAAACTTAAGATGTTAATTTAAGAGATAGAATGTATATATTTTTTAAAAGGACAGGCCTTACATGAAGAGATGCTTTTTGTATTATTTCTCCACATTAAATATGTGCACTTTTTGGCAATGTTGCGGTGGACTATTTTTTCACTTAGGGCAATAGAGTTGTTATTCAACATCCCTTCATTTTAAACAGATAAAATTTTGTGCTATGAATAAAATTATAAAATTAGATTAAAATTATTAAAATTATTATTATTATCATTATTATTATTTGTGTGCTTGTGTGGGTCTATACATATGATTGTGCCATAGCATCCAGGTGGAGGTCAGAGGAGAAAGACAATATGGTGAAGTTGCTTTTACTCATCCACCTTCATATTTTAACATCTAATTTGGTATATATGTGTGTGTGTGTGTGTGCGTGTGTGTGTAGGTATGTATGTACATATGTATGTGTATGTATGTATGAATATATCTGTGCGTACATCATAAAACTATTAAGATAAAAGGAGCATTGTTTATAAGAGTCAATGCTATGTGCCTTAACTCTCCAGAAAATTGTCATAATTATAATCTTCACATAATACTTGCAAGAGAAAATATTACCATTGCTGTAAAGTCAGGCTACATGTCACTGTGTGCCATTATGTGGTTTAAGGCTATACTGGTAAGTCTCAGAAACATGCCATGATGAAAAGAGCCCTGGGATTTTTGTCTCATGCCTTTCTGATACACGTACACACCAATACACAGAACCGGTGGTCTGTGAAAATCTCCATAGAGTCAGATAGCATTCTGTAAAAACACGAGGAAAAAGAAACAGCAACTCTTAGCTTTTCCACTGCAAACCTGTTACACCTTAAAGTCGCACAAAAGGCAGGTATCTATATGCCACAGCTGCTATTCTGTGAGCACTACAGACAATAAGTTTATCTGAAACCACATCAAATTTAGCTATGAGAAAAATTCTAAAGGGTTACGATAAAATGCTATTAAATCATCATAGCAGAAATTTAAATTACAGTCTACTTTTACTCGATTTTCCATTTCCTTATCACAAGCCAAACATAAAGGAAACAACAGGTTAACTTAAAAGTCTTGAAAAGACTTTCTGATGTCTTTTAAATTACCTTTTAATTACACATGTGATGTCTCACTGCGGGGACAGCATCACCTTACAGCAACGTTAGACTGTATACATGAGCTAGATGAGTCACAGAAGCCTGATACCACTGGGAGAAATCATAAAGGAGAAGCATCATAAGACATTTGTGCTTGAAGAGAAGAGCTAGAAACCGAATTGAACTCGGACCAACTTTTAAAGAAGTCTGCAAAATGGCTAAGAAAAAGATAAGCATTTAAGCTGGATGGCAGCTACACTTTTGATCACAGCACTCAGGAGGCAGAGGCAGGAAAGTCTCTCCAAGTTCAAGGCCAAACAGATATATAGCAAGACCCTGTCTCAAAAGACTAGAAAAAAAAAGATAACATTTTTATGCCTGCTGTTAATTTTGTCAGGCTTTTAACAGAATCAGGGCTCATGTGAATTTCTGTTTGTTGAGAAATCCTATCTGATGAGATCCCCCTAGCTCTGATTAACCAGAACTACCATAGTTATGAGGTGCACTTGTGCCCACGGTCATGTCTATTTATGGTCCTTATAATTGTTTTCATAATATTATAAGAGGCTTAAAAACAGTAGAGATGCTAAACCCCCTTCAAGACTGAAAGCTCTGCACATGAGTGCAGCGCTGATGTACATAATCATGGCGCTGGCTAGGAAACAAGGAGATGTGTCTACTGATCCTTGTAGAATGTGAACGTTAGCTGTACCTGCTGGGGCTGCTGTCACAACCCCACTTTGTTCATAATGAGAAATGATTATTACCATCTCTTATGCGAATGCCTGTGATTACTCTAGGGGCCATGATTAGCAGTACCCAACCACTTTACATTCCAAGCAACTCCACTTTTTGTCCTTGTTTGCTTTGTGAAACAGGATCTCACGGAGCCCATGCTATAAGAACTGGACATGTAGCCAAGTGTACTGGCTGGTTTTGTGTGTCAACTTTACACAAACTGGAGTTATCACAGAGAAAGGAGCCTCCTTGAGCAAATGCCTCCATGAGATATAGCTGTAAGGCATAAGGCATTTTTCTCCGTTAGTGATCAAGGATGGGAGGCCCCATTGTGGGTGGTGCCATCCCTGGGCTGGTAGTTCTGGGTTTTACAAGAAAGTAAGCTGAGCAAGCCAGGGGAAGCAAGCTTGTAAGTAAGATCCCTCCATGGCCTCTGCATCAGCTCCTACTTCCTGCCCTGCTTGAGTTCCAGTCCTGACTTCCTTTGGTGATGAACAGCAATGTGGAAGTGTAAGCTGAATAAAGCCTTTACGCCCCAACTTGCTTCTTAGTCATGAGGTTTGTGCAGGAATAGAAACCCTGACTAAGACACCAAGGATGACCCAGAATGGACCTTCTGGCCCAGGCCTCCCCAGTGCTGACCTTCCAGGTATCAATCCCTTCATGCCTCATTTCCAGCAATGTCATTGTAACAACTAAAAGGACTGAACCCCAATCTCCAAGAGCCAACAGCAACAATACCCAGACAATCCATAAATTTCTATCTTCTTTCTTCTGTGCGTCTCTTAGAAAGTTAGAGTTATAACTATAGTCTATTGACACTCTACTAAAATAAATAAAAGGCTTCCTCTTTGACTTAGGATGTTAATACATTTAACAAGTACCTGATAAGGCTAACCTTAAAGGTGATCTTTAAAGAGAAGGGAAGAGCAAGTGTCCACTTTGTAACCTGTCAAAGAAGAGGTGTGAATGGCCTGAAGACAAAGCAGTTTTCCAAGAGCACAAAGAATGGGGGATATTTCCAAGCCAAGCTCAATATTCTTAAACGCTTATGTACAAAACTCAAGTCTAATCAGCCTTAACCCTTTTTGGATTTGGTCAAGAAAAGTGCTCTTTGACAGTGTTTCCCTGGCTGGTACCCCATCCCCTGATATGGAATTCAAATAACCAGGAAAAAGACTCATCTTGGCTACAAAAGAGGAGAAAACCAAGCCAATCACAGAGGTAAAGTGGTATTGGTAAACAGAGAACATTGTTGGGAGGAAAAGGAAAGGAGTGGCCATTGTTAAAATGGAATCACTCTGTGCCAGCCACTTCAAAGGGAACTGACATGGGGTTTATACAAGGCAGAGTTCCTTGGGCAGGAGAGATGGCTCAGCGGTCAAGAGCACTGGCTGATCTTCCAGAGGTCCTGAGTTTGTTTTGCAGAACCCACATGGCAGCTCACGACCCTCCATGACTTCAGTTCTATGGAATCCTACTCCTTCTCGAACACACTGATGCATAGACATACATGCATAAAACCATACGCATGAAATAAAATAACAAAATCTTCTTAAAGGGTGAATTCTCAGGTGTGTTTAGTTGGTGCTGAGAGGATGGCTTCTCAGTCTGGCTCTTGCTTGTAGTACATTTATGATATTTCTTGTAACCAAAAGTGTATTTCAGGAGATTTTAGCTTCTGTCAACAATAGATAGGAAAGAGTGCAGCTCAAAGAGACAGGCTTTTCAATAGTGTAGAGGGTTATTAAGGGTCCTTTGCAGTAGACATCGTTGGAAACAGTAACATAAGATAAACTCATCTGGAACTTGTGTAGGAATAGCCTTATCTTTTTTCCTTTCTGAGTTTGAGGGTAAAGGTGCTGTTCTCAGAGCTCTAGGGATAGTCTCAGCCCCTGACCCAATACTCCAATGGGAAAAAAAAAAACCCAAGGCATGGTGGAAAGTAGAGATGGGTCCCCCACTCAACACACGTGGAGAAGATGAACAGATGAAGGCAACCAGTGATGTCCAGTTTGTTTCTGATGTACTAACAGGTGCTTCTGTTCTGAATAGCAAGAATGGAGAGGGGGATGGGCATAATTAATGAGTATTGGTCAAGATGTCATCCCGCCCATCATAGCTTTGTCTCAAGCTCTAGGAAGGTGGTGTCTTAAGTTGTCACATGTGTTAGTCGCTGTCTTTGCTCAAGGATATGTCTGGTTCCAATGAGGTGCTCTGCTTCTGGGTACATCCTCTTCATCATAGATAAATGTTCTCATCTTGGAGTCAGTTTGTCCTGCTTGGATGATCATCTCTGTTCTGTTCCATCCTATGTGGACCCAAGTGAGGAATCAATGCTTTTGGGGGAGGGGCGAAAAGCTTGTTAAATCTTGATTTCTTTTAGTTCCTCCTCTGCTGCTTTGTCCTCTCAAGGTGGATGAGTTTATGAACTTCTCTTCTCACCTCAACACGATGTGGTGGCCCAGACTGTGCTTTTCTCTTAGCTCCAGGCAAAACAAGGAGGAAAATTCCTCAGACTTAACTGAGCAGCAATATTATTAAATCGTTTCTAGTTTGTGTTTAAAGAGAGATTAAATATGCACCAAGTTCCTAAGTCACCTTGTCTGGGATGAGGAGGAAAGATAGGGCTACCTTTATACTCTGCTAAAAAGTAGTATTTCAAATTGTAGCGAGGAAGGCGCCCAATATGTGTGCATTAAGTTTTCTCCAAGGTAAACTTAAAACTGAGAGGTAATCTACATGGTCACACAACCCACACCCAACAAGCACACTCAGAACTCAGTGAATAAACTAGATACTTGGTTCTGTCCACAGGTCTCAGAAATGACAGGCATCCTGAGTCCTGCTCTTCCAGTTACAACCTAGCTGCCGGTCATTACGTACATCTGTATTGCATATTTCATCTGTAAAACCTTTTCATACATTTGTTGCTACACTCTTAGTCTAGGGGGTTTAACTTTAGAGGACTTAACCAGGTCCGCAGAAGAAAAGCAAACGACAAGAGCGACAGTGAGAGAGGAAGGAGGTGAACATTGGGTGTGGCCAGACCATGAAGACATGGCCTCAGCCCTCTTCCTGCCTCCTTGTTGTGTCTGTTGTGTGTGGATGGAAATGTGGACAGCCAGCTTCTTGTTCCTGCCCTCGTTCTATGTCTTCTCCCACATGGACCCTACTCCTCTGAAACTCTAAGCCAAAATAAACTCTTCCTTCACTAATGTGTTTTGGGTTGTGGTATTATCATAGCAACAGTTAAGTAACTAATGCAGCTGCAGAGGGACAGATTCTTTCTTCAATGGCATAAACCACTGGAAGGCGGCATCTTCCTGCAATGAGGCCTCGCTTATGCTCCTGGACATAACCCTACTGAAGCATACTGCATCACACAAGTTAATACAACAAAACAACATCAGGATAAACGTTGGAAAGCCCAAAAGTAGAAATGGAGCAAATTGAGAAGAGGAACGTAGTTAGTCAGAGTGGAAGGGGACCAAGAAGGTGGGGTATGAATATACACAAATATATCACATATGTAAAGAAAATGTCATAATGAGAGCCGTTATTATGTATAGTTAGTGAATGATAATAACACAGTATAACTCTGGCCTGGGAACATGCCCATTGCTCAGTGTTACTAAGACCTGCTGTGACACAGTGATGGTGTGTCTCTGGCATTGCCAACAGGTTTTCATTCTTTAACACATACATCTGTCTAGACTGACCACCTCCAGGTCTTAATATAAAGCTCTCCTGTCTCAGCTCAGCACATAACAAAGGTTTTAAGCACATTTTGAATAATTGAATACAGCAAATACAGGTAAGCGTCACTCAAATGATAGCTTGTTTGAAAGGACAGCTGTAGAAAACATTGCCAGGCTTTCCTGAGTTAAATATGTGGACTTCACTCCTTGATTCTACTGAGCATAACTGAATATATTGTCTTAGCCAGATGACCAGAGATTAGCAGAGACCAGCACAACCAAGTACTTCTCCAAAGTTCACATGAAAGCAATAAGGTAATTCTCTAATGTCAGCCACAGTTTTCAGTTGCACACAAAGGAAAACAAACAGTACCTTACAAAAGCAGGATCTCATCTGAGATGATCTATAAGCTTTGACAAATGGATGCATTAATACAGGACCTTCTTTCTGCCCTTGGGCCTCATACACAATGGCTTACTTTTAAGCTTTCAGGATAGTTTTCAATCAAGATTAGTATCTGTTATTGCCCTCATGAACCTTAAAAGGATATAAAAGAAATCCATGATTTTCACATGAGTTTTAGAATTTGTAACAGCCTTTACGCACTTATGTCAAAGCAATGAAGAAATTCTACATTATTTAAAAATATTTAAACACATAATATAGCAACACATAATTCTACAAAATTTAGTCAGTGTCCAGTATATGAAATATTATTCTGCCCAATAGCTTATCTTAATATTTTTTTCTTCTCTTTTATTGAATAGTTTCTTTATTTACATTTCAAATGTTATCCCCTTTCTCAGTTTCCTCTCCAGAAATGCCCTATCCCACACCCACCCTACTTCTATGAGGGTGTTCCCCCACCTACCACCCATCCACTCCTGCCTCCATGCTCTGGCATTCCCCTATATTGGGGTATCGAGCCTTCACAGCACCAAGGGCCTCTCCACTCACTGATGCCTGACAAGGCATCCTCTGCTATATACATGGCTGGAGCCATGGGTCCCTCCATGTGTACTCTTTGGTTGGCGGTTTAGTCCCTGGGAGTTCTAGGGGGACTGGTTGGCTGATACTGTTGTTCTTCCTATGGGGTTGGAAACCCCTTCAGCTCCTCAGTCCTTTCTCTAACTCCTCCACTGGGGAACCTGTGCTCAGTTGAATGGTTGGCTGCAAGCATCTGCCTCTGTATTTGTCAGGCTCTGACACAGCCTCTCAGGAGACAGCTATGTCAGGCTCCTGTCAGCATGTACTTCTTGGCATCCACAATAGTGTCTGCATTTGGTGACAGTATATGGGATAGATTCCCTTGTGGGGCAGTCTCTGGATGGACTTTCCTTCATTCTCTGCTCCACACTTTACTCCATATTTCCCCCTGTGAGTATTTTGTTCCCTGCTGTAAGAAGAACTGAAGCAATGACACTTTGGTCTTCCTTCTTCATGGGCTTCATGGGGGTCTATGAATTGTATCTTGGGTATTCCGAGCTTTTGGGCTAATATCCACTTATCAGTGAGCACATACCATGTGTGTTCTTATGTGATTAGGTTACCTCACTAAGGATGATATTTTCAAGTTCCATCTATTTGCCTAAGAATTATACCTCAAGACATCTATACTTCATAAAAGACAGAACTGATTTCTAACACTCACGTGCTTTCTTGCCTTTTTCTTTCACCGTTGTCTTTGTTTCTAGGAAGCATACAAGGCAAATAACATCTTAAAGTATTTGCCACATTAACTTTAACCATGCACTGTAGAGCCGTGGCCCCTCTCTAAAATGACCACCTTTCAAATATACTTTTTCTAGCAATGCAATATGATAAAAATATTCCATTCTAAGAGACAGAGACTTTTCCTGGATTCACAGAGTTAATACACATTGAGGTTACTTGAGACTTCTATCCTTCTGCATATGTAGCCTGTTTGTTTAACCTACCCTTCAGAGAACAATGTAATAGCTAACCCTACTTGTCTTGAATTTCCAGTGTTAACAATGCATCCCCATAATCTTGATGTACTCTTCCATGCCCCTGATGCAGAATAATACATATGTGTTTACATGTGCATCAGTCACTGTAAAAAGCAAGTAAGTTGAAATAAGTCATATCCACCATAACTATTGAATGTGACATTTGGGTATCACTTGATAGACAATGATGTTTGTAGGCTGTTTTGTTGCCTTGGTCTGCTGGGATCGGTTGGAGACAGTGACTTAATCCCTTCTACTCTATTAATAGTTCTAGAACATCTCCTTCATTTCTCTTCCATGTGACACTTCCTGTGCAATAAAAAAAAAGAGTAAAGCTCTGTGCTAGAGAAAGACAAACTCAGACAAACACAGAAGGACACACATAAACACAAGCAGATTCACAAGGTAGCCTTCAGGCAGGCACAGATTCAGATTCATACAACAGACAGAGAGGGTGATGGAAGATATCAGAGAGAAAAGGAGAGAATTCACATTTGGGCTCACTGTTGGTTAAATGGCACTAAGGGGAAGTGCTTTAATTTCTTTCTGAATGTGGCACTGTCACACTACTGGTGGCTGGGTGTCTGTTATTAGTGTGTTCAAACCAATGGCATACTCTGATGGCATATACATTATGTCAAAAATGATTACAGGAAACACTATATTATCAAGTATGAATACTATGTAATTGTGATCAGTTTAAATTGGGCTGTTATAGACCCAATTTAAATGTAGGCCTACTAAAAATTTAGGCGCTACTATATCCAGCTATAGCTCTTGTATTAATGAACTTCCAAATGCCTTGTCTTGGATGGTACATGCTCTTCAGAGAATTCTTTGTTCGTCCATTAGAACTTTGCCTTCTAATTCCAAACCATTCCTGTTACTCTCTACCTTAAAACTGTTCCCATTTCCTTCACTGCTAATACTTCCTTTGCTGTCCTTGATCTTTTTTTAAAATTAGCTTTCTTTTGTAATTTAGGATTACTGTTTCCACAGCAGAATCTAAAATACCTTGCTTTACACAGCAGTGGAATTCAGTGTGTCTTTATCAGCCAAGCAAGGGCAGATTATGGCCAAGTAATAAAGTTCCAGATTCCACTGTGATTTACACAGACCAGCTCATGGCACAGGGCAGCTAAGACCCCCTCCTTCCTTCACTATTTAACCACAGCACCTGCTCTAGGGGGCCACAGCCAAGTTTAGAGCAGGATGAGAAAGCGTATGAAAAATTCTGGTGAAAACCTTAGTCTTAAAACTTTGGCTCAGAAATGACACAGATTGCTTCCATTTTCCTTTACTTGGCCAGAGTAAATCATGTGGATAAGGCTGAATTTAACAACAAAAAAAAATTGTTTCCCAGGGAGCAGCAGCAGCTGTTTTTAGCAATAATAAAATCATCACACTTGCCAGGAACTGGAAAGAGCTGTAACGGATGGAATGAAAACAACCATGTGGTTAATTTCCAGATGACTTTTCCGGCCCAGGTGTTAATACCACGGTGGTGCCGGTGACTTTCTTCCTATGGCGAGTGTGTTTCTACTGTGCCTCACTGTGTGCTCTCCTGGCACATCCTGGATCAGGTACCACATGGACACTCACCTACCACTGTTACCAGCGTGAAGCCCACACCTATGAAAATGAACAGACACAAATCCAGTTTTCCAGTAGGGCATGGACAATACGCTCCAGGGCGGACCCCACTGTCACCTTCGGCCATCATCCTCACTGCTGCCTTTGGGCTTGTATCTGTCACTTTCCTGAACCAGTTCTTGCTGAACCACGACTTGTCACTGTGAACCTATGCTAAGGAAGATATATCATCCAAGTCCTGCCTGGCTCTCGTTCTTCCAAAACAGACTTACAGACTCCAAATCTTCCCCAGTGAGAACGAACTCATAGACTACATTTCAAAGGCAATGCAAACTGAAGAAGACACTTGAAAGCAGATGGGATGTCTGAAAATGTGAATTTTTGGCAAAAACCATATAGACTTTTTTTTTGCAGTACGAACATTGCTACTTGAAGAGAATACATAGTGCTTACTAGAGCAACTATATGAACTAGGAAGTTAGATAAATGAACATAGAACTTATTCTCAGATGTTTTGTTTTTCTACTTGTTAGTCCTTTGCAATATTATGAGTAGAGGACATGATATACATGACTGTTACAACCAAAGGCTCTTCTGTTCTTGGTCTTGGAAATTAACAACCCAAGAACTGTGATTTCTGAAATTATACATAGATGGCAACTAAGTACTAATGATCTAAAAACATAATCTGTCATATAATGCACATCCAAGCAGTATAACTTTAAGTGGATCAAGATAATCTATATCAGACACTTTACTTCTCTGTAATGTTTAAGCTATCAATATTTAATTATGAATTATGCTGTCATTAGGAATATAGCTGAAGGCTTTTTATCCCATATATGAATAATAACAATGTGTTAATCTAATAGACCCATATCTTTAGATAATATGTTTCATGAATGATAAGTTTCTTTTTCTAAATTCACAACGGATGCTCCTTTTGAAAATATTCTGTAAAAGGGTCGTGATAGGAAACTTGCTTTTCTGCTCAGCAAGTTCTGTCCTGCATGTGGTTTTACATCATGCCTGTAGCTCACGGACTCCTTGGCATACTAGGGGGTGTTCTGGGGAAGTGTTGAATGTCTTCCATCAGCTTCTTAAGTCTTTTCCTTGTAGTTCGGCTTTATGCAATCCAGACCACATGACTGAGTTTTCTTAGAACATCCTTTAGCATTTTAAAGTCCTGGGTGAGCATCATGTGTTAATCAAGATCATATGAACTATTATGTTTTCTTTTACATCTTTCCTCTTTAGAAAATATTTACAAGAGGGTAACTAGAATAAAGTCATTAGAACCCTGCACCCTCTCCTTTGAAACCCTGACTCATTGCAAATCCTCTCAGATTTTTCACCATTGTCTAAAGCATTGAGCATTTTGAATAGGATAGGTCACAGCCATGGAACGTGGAGTCCAAGCAGAGACAACACCCATGGGACTGTGTGGTCATTAGCCATGTTATCCCAGAGTTCAGATACCTGCTGGGGCATTTCTATCTGGACACTGAGATCTGAGTTTGGGGGATGCTCTCTAGCTGCACTTGCATTCACTTTGGACCAACTGTCAGAGAAAGAGAGAGAGACAGAGACAGAGACAGAGGAAGGAGGAAGAGGAGGAGGAGGAGAAGGAAGAGGAGGAGGGAGGGAGAGAGGGGGGAGGGAGAGAGAGGGGAAGGGACAGTGCTTTTATTCATAGAGACATGCTACAATATTATTGTGAGGTGAGCTTTGCTCTAAGGGCTATGAAGACTACATATATGGAGACAGTCTTCTCCTCTTTCTCTTCTTCCTCCTCCTCTTCCTCCTCCTCCTCTTCTTCTTCCTCCTCTACCACCTCTTCCCTCTTCTTCTTTCTTCTTTTCTGTTGTTGTTTTGTTTTGTCCTGTAAGCCCCTGGACCAGGATGCATCGGATTATGTAGTGTCAAGTCCTGTCAAGTCATGCCTTTTAACTGTCATTGATTTGTTGTGGCCGTAACAGTTCTCCTGTAGGTATGCTACCACAAGGTTAGTGGTAGGTATAAACTTTGTTTAGCAGGCTACTCTGCCAGAATGCAAGCGAAAGCTGACCAACAACTTACTTGAACAAGAATGATTACTAAAAGTTGGGCAGTGATGAAACAAGAAATTGTCAACCCCAGGCAGAGGACCAAGGAAGTAGAAAGTCACTAAGGACATCAGCACACTGGTTCGAGGTGAAAGCTGAGTACATTTTGTTCAGGCGAGTGGTGGAACGCAGAGCCAACAGGCTGCATGCTGTATCAGAGCTTGGCTATGAGAAAAATATCTCAGCTGAATGAACACTGTGAAACAATGAACTGCCAAACAGGGACTCTATCCAGCTATTCTAGTGTTGCTAATTACAGAGCTAAAGTGCTGTGTTATAGGAAACAAATACTGAACCAGCGTGCTAGGAAAGTGTCCCTCATTAATAGTATTTTTAGTTAGCATTGAAATTCCAGAATGGATGATTTATGTTTTTGTGTAGATAGAGAACTGGGAGGTATAGAGGAAGATGTAGAGACACACAGGAATAAATGAGAACTATTGTATGCATTTATCAGTTAGATAGTGATGATTATTCTAGTCTACATAGTGTTCCTGACACATCACACACACACACACACACACACACACACACACACACACACACACCTATCACTATAGCCATCTTGAATTATGACTCTTTCATTCCTTAGATACCCTCTACAGAACCACCTTGCTCAATACAGAGGCTACTCTCAGTTTACATATAGGGGCGGGACTTACAGAGGACCCAATGTCCTCGTGCCACTTAAAGACACCCATCACATTCCTAACTAGGTAGCTTTCCAGTGCTTAGCGGCAGCTGTTTCAAAAGAAGTGGACTTACTTCTGAATCAGAAATCTTGCCTGCCTAATAGAAATGACACTTGACAGATATCTGAGCTGGTCCTAGACTCCTTTTTCTAGAAAATATATTTATGGAGCTTCAAGTGCATTATTCAGTGAAATCCTTTGAATGCCTGCTGTCTGCTGCATGGCTTATCATTACAAATACTGCTTACGCCTTTTCTCTTGTCTTGGCCAGGGCTTTACTCCTAGAGCGTTCTCTGAGTGTACGGACCTTTCTAAGGACTGACAGCTCTTGAGTTTTGCACCTTCCTGTGTTTGACATTGCTTCACCTGCGTCTGTCAGGGAACTTCCATTGATTCCTCTCTACACTGGTTCTACTTCTTCTGCATCTGTGTAACTGTAAACTTAAGCCTCTTGCTTTCCATTCTTTTAAAAACAGATTTATAAATGGTTTAATTTACACACATGTATGCATGTATACATGTGTGTAAATGTGTGCACCCATGTGTGTGTGTGTGTGTATGTGTATCACATGTGTACAGGTATCTATAGAGGCCAGAAGAGGTTGTCAGGTCTCTGCGGCTGGAGTTACAAGCATTTGTGAACTGCCAGGATTGGACCCAATCTTTGATCCCCTGCAAAAGCAGCAAGCACTCTTAACCACTGAGCCATCTCTCCAGCTCCTATGATCTCTACTTAACTTAAACTTCTGTTTTTAGTTTCTCATTTAAATTTAGAGACAGTGATAAACAGCTCTCTGGTGTTTTTGGAATTTGTTTTACTTTGGTCAGAAGACATGTCCTCATGCTAGTATCTGGATTTTGAGTATATATTAACATACTTGTGTAACTTATTCTTTATTATTAAACATAACACACTTTTGCAGGAGTTCTATGTTGGCTCAAAATGAGTGAACTTCTCAGTTAAGCTAAATAGCTCTCGGACTAAACTTGGCAAGGCGCCCACATTCTCTGACTTCTGCTAGCTTTGTCCTCTTGACTTAGCACTTAAATATTTCCACTCAAGTTTCCAACATGCCTGTGGTTGTTGTTTGCAAATGATGTAGAAAATACGTCTTTAAAATTTTTTGTCTAAACACATTTGTCTTTAATCACTGTCTAACTGATTTATTGTGAATAGACAAATAGATGTTTAATTTTCCTCAGATTTCTGTGATTTCTCAAAACCACAGTTTTGTAAATTTCCCTTCTCTCGTCTTAGCTTGATTTCATTGTGACTTCAGTTAGCTTATCTTTCAGAGGGATTGCATGCATTAAGGTTCTATATTGTTTTGTGCATTCACTTACCTAGAATTTTAGTTTAAGGATTTTTGTATATGCAAATTTTTCTGGATTATGACAATGCAGCATCTAGGTATTCACATATATGACATACATCTTAAGTGTACAACTTTGAGTATAGTATACAATATATTCTTTATTTCTCGGAAGCTTACTATATTAAAGTCTCTTTGTTTTTGCAATGCTGTTTATTTAGGTTTTATTTACCTGTCATTTGTAGCGGCATATTTCCCCCCAACCCCCCCGAAAGTTGGGAGGAGCTAAGGTGGGAGGAGTAAGGAGAGGAGGAGTAAGGAGAGGAAGAGGAGAAGAAAGAAAAGGAGCAAAGGGAGAGAGATGGAGGAGCCATTGATGGCCACATTTGTATCGAGAGCAGTCCAGGGTAACAACTTATATCAAGGTTAGACATTGGGACACACCTCTAATTATGTGAGTCAAACATATAAAGTCTTTGATTAACCTTTAAGCATTAGAGTCTCATTTCTACCGGGTACTGCATGGATGGTAGGATGGTCTGGGCTCAGCCCAACCATGTGGAGACAACGTGGAAGATTGGCAGAGCCATCTCCCATGCTGGTGTCTTGTGGGTGGCAGGACTGGTGTTTCCGGCTGGCCGTTCCTAGCTGTGGCATGCACGCATGTAGTCTCTGGCCGGGAACATGGCGGCAGAACTAAGCAGAGCTGCTGTCGCTTAGATAGTCAGCCCAAGAAATAGCCGTTTTAAAATATTACTGCAACAGTCATTCATACTTGCTTGCTTTCTCACTTTTATCAATTGTCATAGTTCATTTGTGTAGTCTATCCTCCCAGACCTATCAGGAGTTGCTGTCCTCTGAATGGTATGGCTCGTGCCTATGATCCCAACACTTTGAAGTCTAAGGCAGGAAGACTTGGAGGTCAGCCAGCAAAAGTACACACATTGACACTGTCACAAATCAGAGAAGAGCTGCTATCCATGGAGACATCATGTGTTCTGGGTTCTGATTATTTGGTTTTTACTCTTTAGTTAAGATTTTATTTTTATTTATATGTATGTATATATTTGAATGCAGGTTTATGCAGATGAGTGCAGTGCACAGCGGCCAGAAGAGGGCTCCAGATTCCCTAAAACTGGAGTTATGGGCAGTGAGCATCTGAACATGGGTGCTGGGAACTGAGCTCAGGTCCTCTGCCTGGGCAGTACATGTCCTTAACAGATGAACCATCTCTCCAGCCCTGTACTCAATTTTCAAATTATATATTTATTATCACTATCATTATTATTTGTGTCTGTGTTGCAGGGTAGGGTGAAGATACATGCCTCCAGAAGTCAGAGCTTGAGCCTGTGGAGTCTGCTTCTCCATCTACTTTTACAAGGGTACCATGAATCAAAGCCCAGACATCAAGCTTGTGAGGCAAGCACATTTACTGGGCCACTTATTTTTACTTTCGATGTGGTTCTACAGATGCCTCCAATTTAGGACCCATTATTGACTCAATCATTTTTTGGAGACACATGGTATTGGTATTGCTGAATGGCCCAGGTTGATCTTGAACCTCTAGGCTCATGAGATTTTCCGTCTCCCATCTCTATGATCTGTTTTCTTTTTTTTTTTAAAGATTTATTTATTTATCTTATGTATATGAGTACACAGCAGCTGTCTTCAGACACACCAAGAGGCATCAGATTACATTGCAGATGGTTGTGAGCCACCATGTGGTTGCTGGGATTTGAACTCAGGACCTTTGGAAGAGCAGTTAGTGCTCTTAACCACGGAGCCATCTCTCCAGCCCCATCTATCTATCTATCTATCTATCTATCTATCTATCTATCTATCTATCTTTTTTTCAAGAAAAACTTTTGTTTTTAGTTTTTCAACTAGATTAGAAAGGATGGCAAACAGCTCCCTGATATTTCTGTGACTTTGTTGTACCTTTATTCTGATTGTGGATCATTTCTCTGAGTCACAACAACTCCAAGGGACAAATAGTTCCATGGCATAATTTAAAGCGATGATAACTTCTATCACATGATCCTGGGGATTTGTCTCAGGCAGGCTGGGAGGCTTAGTAGAAGCATCTTTACCTGCTGAGCTATATTGCAGGACTGAAATCTTGATTATGTTTGTAAAGAAGGCATGAAAGTAGAAGAGACCATTTGGGAAGGGGATGGGGTGGTAACCAGCAGGAAGGGAAAGGAGGATAAGAGAAAGAAGTAAGAGTTAATACAGTCAAACTGTTACCTATCTATCATCTATCTATCTATCTATCATCTATCTATCTATCTATCTATCTATCTATCTATCTATCTATCTATCTATCTTTTTTTCAAGAAAATTTCACAAATTCCATTTCTTATCCAGCAACTATTAAGATAATAAAATAGCCTCATTTTGAAACTAAATGGCGTATTCCTGGCAAGCAGTGCGTGGCATACCTGCCCCAGGCTGCTTCGTTTGTAGACGCTTTGTTAACTGGAACACAGGAGGAGTCGATGACAGCCGAATTGTTGATCTTGTAGCAGAAACCGCAGTCTGGGTCCAGCATGCACTCGTTACAGTAACTGAAATGGCAAAGAGTTCAAGTCAGGTTGGCCTGGGCGCCTGGCACTGGCTACATCCCAGTCTTAGCGGCCACCTCCACAGCCCACACTATTTGATGAGCTCTGGCCAAGCCAAGTGATAAGAGCAGATCCAGGGGATAGCTGGAGGATCACATTCATCTCTCCATGCAGATGACAGCAACTGTGGAAGCTACTATGTGGTAAGGGGAGGGCACAGAGCAAGCCCAGTAGACGTGCAGTAAAAAAAAAAACAATTGGCTTCCTAAATCACTGATACTTATGACAGACTGACCTATCTGGATCCAGCCTGGACTACTTCTGGGTTATAATAAAGCATCTATTTCTTATAAGTGTCTTCCTCCTCTTCTCCTTCATGCTACATCTATATTAAAAACTGAAAATGTTTTCTCTCACATATATGCATACGTATTATATACTATATTGTAGACTATATATCTGGAACAATGAAAGAGAATGTCTGAAGTAAAACTTTAACAAAAATATAAATACCTCAAATCCAGCCATTGCTAAATTCTTGGTGGGCCTTTAACATTAACATATTGAGTCCCAACTCTGCACTAAATCGTAGCTACAAGCTAATGGGTGTAGGAAGAAATGCTGCTCTGTGCTAATTACACCTAAGGCCGGATGACAGAGAAACATTCGATTAATCACTACTCATTTAACGGTACTATTGAACAGCAGATACGTTTGAAATGGGCAGAGTCTCCCAACCCAAGCCTAACATCACTGGTGTGGAATGAGTTTTCTGGCGGGCACCCCATCATGTAATCGCAGTTCTACAGCCCTTCATGTATACTTCAGATACATGCAGCACTCACTGGTCATATTACAGATTAGCAAGTAAACATTCTTGATTTGCGGCAGATGGAAGGAGAGGATGAGAAACAGATGTACATTACAATAGTCATAACAAAGACAAGGGCTGATTTCCTACCTAAAAGGTAGAAGGGGATTCAAGAGCTGAAAGTAAGTTCAGAGGTAATGTTTAAACTAAGTCCGAAGAGAAATTTTCCAGAGAGAGTAAAAGGACATTACAGAAAACCGGTTATTTGGTTCTTAAAGACCAATCAGCACAAAATTAATCATTCTCACTCTGCCCCAGTAATTGTCCTATGGAGTATCAGAGGAAAAACAGTCCATCAGAGAAGGATGTCTGGGAGACGCATAGACTCAAGGCATAAAGGATAGCATTTCCCAATCCTCCAAGCTGAAATGGCCTCCGTGGCTCATTTAACTGAACATGGACACACCTGCATGGTTTAAAAGTTAGATTCATTTTCATGTTAGAGTCCTGATGTCTATTTTTCCCTGTTTGAATGAGACTTTTTGAATGTCCTAGACTCAGGACACAGGGGAGATCTGTACGAACTCACCAAAGGTCTGATTTTTGATGGTGTTGTTTACCTTTGAGATTGGTAAGGGAAGGATACTGCCTTTTCTCCAAGACATCTTACTTCACAGGGGAAACTAAAGGTATTAAGTGTGAACTTTGATCAGCTTTAAGCTCTGACAGGAGCAAAGCCAGATCTGTCCTTAGTTCTTTTCCTCCAGGCTCTGAAAACAAGGAGCTCCCTGTGTCTGAGGACAAGAGCTTTGCATTTTCTCCCCCCCACCCCCCACCCCGGCCATCACCATGACTTATACTGTCAGAGTGGTTGTGTTTTTCTCTCCAAACACAGTCTATAGTTTATGTTCAGGGTCACTTGTTTCCCGTATTTTATTTTTTTTAAAGAAAAGAGTGTGGAAGCTTCCTTCCTGATACTTCTTGTGGATCCCTGGGGTTTTCTCCATGAAAGGAAGGCAGATATCGAAGCCAAAGCACTGGTTTCTTCTCCATCTCAGGAGCAGGCTGCTGTGGAGAATTCATATTGCCAGTCCCTACTTTAGCATGGAGCTTTCAGGCCTCTGGAGGTGAAAAAATGTTCCACAGGACTCTGTCATCCTTGACCTGGATATCTTTGCTTTCCAGCCATATATACTATTTTATGGAAAAAATATTCTAAATACCACAACATGCCTAACACTCACTTCTGAAGTTAACAGTAAACTTTACGTACTATGGAGATCAGCTTAAATGAACTTTTACCGAGAACATATCTTATAGCTGTGACTTTAACAAGTGTCATTAACAGAAAGCATAGCTAGAAGGACCTATTCTTTATTAAAGGTATCCTTCACATACAATCTATCATTGAAACATACAACCAATGCTTGTAGGAATTTGCCAATCACAGGTTGGTTTTCATGTATGAAAGGCAGATATTGAATCTGCTTAGCCCTCAAAAACTGTGAGCAGGAGGAAGCTCTTATTTCTAAACTTGACTTGTTGTATACCAAGAGCACATGACCCCAAAGGACCCATGCATAATCTACCTAAGAGAAATGCATAATTTAACTCTAAAATTCCCACTCCTTACAATGTGGGATCAGGATACTGTTAGGTCCAAAACAGTCCCTAAGATGATAGTGCCCTGGACAAAGTCATAGGTGACAGTCTGTGCTCAGCTCAGGCTGGACTGTGGAAGCAGAAGGACTGCTAACAGATAAACAAGAGCTTATACGCAGTCTTCCTCAGAAGCCCTGTGAAGTGGGTTTCTGTTTGTCAGGAACAGTCATCACTTTCCTTACCTGTTCCCTACTATCGTCAGGCACTTCTGGCAAAAGGCATCAAGTTATCAAAGCAAACTATGAATGCAAACAAACCTGTAACAACAGATCAAAGTCTCCATGCTAGTTCCCAGGCTGCTCTGGACAGTAAACTCCTCCCACTACTCCAACTGTTCTCGTTCATAGGCTCCCTCCGGCCACCACATACCCCAAGAGTTAGCCATGGCAGTCTGAATCTCCCCAAGTAAACCCTCTACCCAGGGAATGCTCCAGTTTCTTCCCAGGGAGTGGTCCAGTTTGGTGCTTTATTTATTATTTTATTATTATTATTATTATTATTATTATTATTATTATTATTGTGTGTGCCTATGCACATATAAAGGGTTGTTGGGGATTAAAGTACAACTCTTGGGAATTACTTTTCTGCATGGGATCCTCGATTGAACACAGGCTGTCGAGTCAGCATAACGAGCACTTTTACCCACTGTGCCATCTCACCAGCACAAGAAATTATCTGTTTAAAAGAAAACTAATCAACAAGCAATTTATAAAAGGACTATGCTCTGTAATAGAGTTGCTGAATGAAAGGAATAAACAGTTCCTTCCTATTGGTGTAAAATCTTTGGAAACCAGTCCTTTGCTTTGCTCTGACACGCCTCTGTGCATGATGCTTTTACCAACCTGTTTCCAACTGTGAATTCTGAAGGGTTAAGACCTTGCTCACAGCTTCTGTGACCTGCACTGTGGCATCTCACCCAGTGAAGGCAGAGTGCACGGCAGCTTTGTAACTCAGGCACTATGGTGGACTTTAGCTTATCCTGGAAAGTAATTTTGGGATGTGGGTGGCTGAAGGTGAACGCCTGGGTGATGTAATAAAATCACTGTCAAAGAACAAGATGCAGCTTCTTTTTGTAGATCACCATAGGCAAACGCTGATATAAACAATTAACAGTTTTAACAGTTAAATGTGGAGGAGTGGGTTAATAATCTTTATAGTTCACTTTCAGGAAGAAAAACTACAAAGCTAATTTCCTTCAGGTCTACACAGCAGGACACACACCACACACACAAAGAGAGAGAGAGAGAGAGAGAGAGAGAGAGAGAGAGGGAGGGAGGGAGGGAGGGAGGGAGGGAGGGAGGGAGGGAGAGAGACAGAGAGACAGAGAGACAGAGAGACAGAGAGACAGAGGGACAGAAGAGACAAAGAGAGCTTTGCTCTAAATTATAACCTTAAAATATCATAGGAAAGGCAGTGGTACTATTAGGTATGTAGGTGGCTACGTAGTATGATGGAAGCTGGCAGTCTTGGTCTAAGGGAGATTGTGTGACACCTGAGACCATGCTAAACTATGGAAACTGAATGAAGACAGAGACCGTGCACCAATGTGGGAAGTACTAGGGAACTGGGAGCAGAAGCCAGGGAAAGAAGTAAGACTAAAGACCAGGCAGCCATGTGATAATTCTGAGAAGCGAATTCTTAGGAGCTGGAGGGAGGAGATTTACCTTAAAAATCTCTAAGGTTTCTTTTTAGAAATGGGGGCAAACACAGAATCATATATTTAGAATGAATCTGGTTCTAAAACACCCGAATGTTTCCAGCTACAGAAGAGAGAAATGAAGGCCCCAGTTTCATGTCTAGCATCTGGTGGAAATAAAAGGAAGCCTGTTGTCATTCTGTAACCCAGTGATGGCAGAGTGTAGAGCTCAATGTAGCCCCCAGGGGGAAAAAAACCTTTCAGACATTGACCCAGGCTAATTTAGAACATTCTTCATTTCTACTCAGAAGTCAATGAATTTGACTCTGTAGCAAACGGTCCAGTTTCTTAAATGTATCTCATTAAAGCATTGCGAGGCAGCATGAGTAGCTCCCAGTCTTAAATCTGCCTAACAAGACCTCAGTCAGAAAGCTGACTGCTGGGATGCAGGCAGTAGCATCCCTTGGACAGTGGGTACAATATGCTCTCTCAGCCCTGACCACGCCTGTAGGCTCCACATGGTGCGTGATTACTCTTTCCCTTCGCCATTCCTCTAGATCGTCCCTACTTTATGACCTCTTTCCTTAAATCCCAATGGCCCGGAGCAGAAGACGTAGAAAACAATTTAGAAGAATCAGAAGGGGCCCTGTACCTTCTGCGAGCCCTCTGCAGGGCCAAGTTTAAATTCTAGAACACCAGTCTCATTTCCCTCCTACAGTATGGCTGCCAGGAGACTTCTATCCCAACTGTATAAAAGGGAACTCATTGGAAAGAAAAAATATCAGAAAACCTAGGGCCACAGATACTAATTTCATAAAGCAAAACAGCAAACTCCACTGCATTGACCTCAGGAGACGGCTGGCATTCCCCAACAGTTAACTTGGAGTATGTTTCTCTCTAAATCTTACCTTTTCGTGTTATATGATTTCCCCCAAACCCTAAGAAATGTTGTATTTCTTAAGATGCTCTCAATGACTGTGTTCCTAGACAGGAACTCCTTGTTTGCAGCTTTGCATCGCTGTGTGCTGTTCTCTCCTGCCCTCCTCACACTATCCAATAGTACCCTCCTATGACTGGGCCACGAATTGCTAATTTACATGGCCATGTTCCTCTCTCTGCCTCTGTTATCACCTGATGAGGCTCCCGTTCTAATGAAAACTGATCACAGTGTTCCCTGCCCATAGTGTAAACACCAAACTCCTTGCTCTGGTTGGGTTGGGTCAACTCATCTAGTCAGTCTGCCTACTGCTTCTCCTCAGGGTACTGCAGAGAGCCTGGAAACCACCTTCCAGGCTCCTGAGTTTCCCTTCACTCTTTCCCCATTGAGATTATCTCTTTGAAATGTGATTTTTTAAATGAGATGCAGAATCAGAGAGTCTTCATTAGAGACTTGGTGCCAGTCCCTAAGCTCTTGGCTTTGGCACCCCAATGAGTAGGAAGAAGCTAATGCAGTTCTAATAGGCAAGGGAAGGCCAGACATAGCATCTTAAAATGAGTCTGGTGTTATATGTGTTGGGAGGACATGTCTCTGTTTTGGGTCTGGTTTTACCTTTAGTTCATTTCCTTCACATTGCTTCCTACCCAGACATCTCATAAAAATTCAAATTCTAGCCTTGCTGTGTTTGAGCTGTCTGGCGTTGCTGAGTATAGCCTCAGCATCCTGGAGTTCTCTGCATAGCCTTTCTCACAAAGCCAGTGGGAGGGTTGAGGGAGGAAATGTTCTTAGGGGAGTCTCTTTATGTAATCAGCTCTCGATGGAGGAACTGCAAACAGACTCGCAGTAAAACTCACCCTCCGATTTCTTTCCCAGTCCACAAAGAGTAACTGGCTTGCTTGGTTTTGTGTGACACTCTAGTCCCTTACACAATCCTTCTGTATTTCTTCTCTGCCCTTTCCATAAAGAATAAAATCCACCAACAGCGGCAAAGACCAGTTCCTGATTTTTGCATTGAAGATAGCATACAGTACATTGATTAAATTTTATCTACATATGATGATCATTACATTATGTCCAAATATGATACTATTTCCAAATTTATCATGACTGAAAAAACTCCTTATAAATATTTACACATTTATTTACCTGCGGGCACACGTGATATACCTGCCACCTCAGATTGCCACCTGAGGTTTTATGTTTAGTTATGTCAATCACTCACTCATTTTGTTTATAGACTGACCTTTCTTCTTCCTTCCCTGTTAGAGTGGGGGCGCTGTATTGTCTTCAAATAAAAACGTACTAGAAAGAAACATTAGAAATCAGGTACTAGAAGTTGGGCCTAAGCACTAATGTTATATGTTAAAAATGCAAACCCCCCACTCTCATCTCTAGGGCCACTGCCCAACCACATCAGGAGCTTGATAGCTTCTGTCTGCAGGCTGTAGCAGAGTAAGAAACACTGCATGTCTGCTCTCAGTGACAGGACTCTGTTCTTCCTCAACAGGTATTCACTGAACCCGGGTGTCAGTCAGTGAGTGTGTCAGTCACTCTGAACGAGTGTGTGCAGCTTTAGCACATGCCAGGAGCAAGGGGACAGTCAGGCATCTCAGGCTGTGTCTAGAAGCTTTATAAAGAAGGCCATGTTGAAACACAGTGGACCCCTACCCCTCTGCACAATAGATACATTTAGCAAAATGTTAAAAAGTAAAATAAAAAATAAAACAAAAATAACCATCCCCCCAAATTAAAAAAGAAATAGCAAAAAATTCCATATTGGTAGTTAATACCGTAGGTAGAAACACTATCCTTGAGCTGGGCCTGGTCCCTGAACTGATTTTCCGATGTCAGTCTCTGTCCTTATCTACCTCGAATGCTATCGCCATTGAATAGTTAATTCACAGATGCAGGTTTACAATGGTCATCCCCATCTGGAACTGCATCGGCATCTCTGAGCACTACAGACGTACAGAATTATCCTTTCCTCTCACGAATTCACAAAGCTATAGAAACGGTTACAAAAAAAGTTCTGAAGCAATTCGGAATAACTGTTTTATAAAAGATACCATTCCTCTGTTTACATATAAAATATAAATTAGTCATCTCCCCACTGTATTGATGAAGATTAGGACCTACTTAACACAGGCGCTCTGGGCAGGGTGACTTCTACAGTTCAAGATATTGTAACCGGGGCCTGGAAGGCTCCCATTCAGAACCGGTACTAGTAATTTTACTAACACTTAAAAATACTTTTGCCCATCTCTAATTACATTCAGAAATGGTAGCTACTACCAAAATCTTTTGAAAACTACGAAAATCTCCTATGGGTTCAATATGCAAATAAAAATTTAAAAATAAACCTGGTGATAAGCAACTCTAACTATGTCTTGTTTATTTTTCCCTCCCAGAGCTGGCATAACACTGTACACGGTCACTGGGTCACTGTCAGTATCACGTACCAGGGAACAGAACAGAGCCTAATAAATGGAGAGATGCCTTAATCAAGTCTGAGTGCGCTGGCCGTGGGTGAGTGGCCATTGCTAATTCTCCCCAATTCCAGCAGATGAGGCAGTTAGCAAGCACCGGTTCCTACATATCCGACGTCACTAAATGGGGGGCCACTGTCTCACCATGTCAGCTCACCCAATCTCCTTTACTAAGTAGGTTAAAATCCCCATTCATACACTGGGAAAAATGATTTTTCTCAACCAAATGTAAACAAACAAAGTCAACACAACTCACAAACAAACTTAAGTCCTAAATGGACTACTGCTTCCCACAATGCCTTTCAGAAAGAGAATCTCCGGATCACTGGACAAGTGTAAACGCATCCTAACAGGTTTTTCAAGTATCTCACTACATTATTTTCTCCTTCTCAAAGCTTTGTCTGGCACTTCTGCTGGCAGAGGCACATCAGACTGAATTTATGCAGTGGGCAAGGATCGATAGCACTGAGTTCTGGGCAGAGCCTGGTACAGCCTGGTCACTTAGGACTTTGCTCTATGCAGGGGTAAGGTAAGTGGCCTTCTAAACCCACCAGACCTCTTTGGGCTTGGCAAAAAGGGACAAATACAAGTATCTGCCTTGGTAAGAGGAGAATCTATAAAAGCTCCTGGTGGAGTATCTGCCTCAATGTTAACTACACTATGAATGGGACCCAGAAGTTTCTGAACACATGCATGAACCAATTGTTTTTTTCTCATCTCTCATTTTGAAACCAAAGGATGTGACAATTGTTTGGCTGGTGGTAAAGGCCGAGGAAGTGACAAATGAAGAGACTTTTGTGACTTTTGCAAAGCTTAAGGTTAAGTATTTCAGAGATCCATTTCTTGTCACCTGTATTTTTTTTTTTGAACACGAATGACTATAAAGTAAACTAAACTCTGAAAGTATGTTAGCCCCGTTGGGATATCTTACTTGCCCTTTCTTGTTTTAAGCAGAACCAATCATAAATATCCTATAAAAATCAGGGGTTCTTGAGTTCCACTGTTGTGGCAAAGCTGTCCAACAGTCTGTCTGCTCACAACCACAGAATAGTGGAGCCTTTGCGCCAGACGCTGCTCTTAACTGTGCAGTGTAAGCTCACTCATGGTGTCTGATCCTGGCTTCAACTCTGCCTTCCCAGTGCTCCTGGCTGTACCTCTGCTTGGTGCTTATGCCTGGTGAGTAAATGGTTCCTCTGAGATTTCTTACAGAGCAGACAGGCAGCTCAGCTGCCCCTTTTCTATCACCCCTCTTACTTCCGCCTATCCCAGGCAGGACGCACCCAGGTCGCCACTCAGAAACTCAGGGTTTATGTTCACTTCATTTCCATCTCCCCATAAACTTCTTAGCATTTTCTGGAATTTGTTCAAGTTTGGGCTTTCATACTTTATCCTTCCCAAAGCTTGTAGATCCTAGAGTTCTGTCAGAAGGCTGAGTTTCAACCCTGACTCCCTCCCTGAGGGATTTCAAAGCACTCATGTTTTTGCTTTTGTAATAGTCTGTCAAAATATTTCTTTTTAAATGTTGTTGGTCTCTTTGGTTTGTGCTTTTGCAGTATTGGGGTCTTTCCCCAAGACCTCTTAAATACTTTGGAAGTGCCCCCCACCAGGTCTGTTTCTGTTACTAGTGTGTATTGCTTTATTAGTGCTGGCTTTTTGCTTATATAACTAAAATTCTGCCATGTAAGAACTTTGAGTTCCTGCATCTTTCCACATTTTCCATGCAAACCAAAGCAAAAGAGCTGTAGCATATGCTTTTAACCTCCATGCCCTGAAGCCTGAGACAGGAGGATGACAAATTCTAGGTGAGCCTGGGCGATAGAGTGAGTCTCTGTCTCAACAATAGCAACAACAACAACAACATTCCCAACCTTAAAACAAACAAAAACTATATAATACCAATTGTCTCCCTCTCCCTCTCATTTCTGTCCCTCTCTGCTTTGTCCTGGGTAACTCCAATCAGCTCAATACTCAGATTCAAGAAGCTTCCAGAATGTCCCAAGACTCAACAGATAACCCAGTAAGCAATTAATAGAATAAAAGAAGAATTGCCATTTTAATCTATAACTAGAGTAATGGTTTTCTAAAACATGGATTTATTCTACATTGTTTTATTTATTTTTTTTCCAGGAATCTAGGTATTCAGCAAAGAGTAATGAAGCTACTGACTTTTGAAAAGTACAAGGCAAAGTCCTCTTGGGCTCCATCTGTAGTTGAGCGGAGCCATAGCACTGTATGTTTACATGAAAGGAGGCCTGTTTTGGTTCCTATTAGTATTTAAAATATAATGGACAGGAATATTAATTCATAATGCTTAAAATTTTGATTGATTATAATAAAATGTAGCCAGGCAAACACATTAATGTAATATCAAGGAAAATAGTCCAATGAATGATGCCTATTAACAGTATTCATGCATGCTATGATAGGTGAATAAGAATGACTTTCCCAGGCTTATATATTTAAATGTTTGGTAATTTTGGAGTCTACTTGAGAGGTATTAGGAGGTGTGACTTTGTTGGAGTAGATGTGTCCTTGTCAGAGGAAGTGTTTCACCGGGAGTGGGTTTTGGGGTTTCAAAGTTTGAGCTAGTCCTAGTGTCTCTTCCAGCTGCCTGTGGATTTAGATGTAAAACGCTTACCTAATTCTGTCCATGTGCCTCCATGCTCCCTGCCATGATAATAATGGACCAAACCGTTGAAACTGTAAGCCAGTCAGAATTAAATGCTTTCTTTTATAAGATTTGTTGTGGTCGCTGTGTCTCTTCACAGTAATAGAACACTTGACTAAGGCAGAAGTTGGTACCAGGGAGTGGAACATTGTTTTGACAGGCCTGACTACGTTACTTATTGGCAGGATGGGGACTTTTGGGATGCTGGATGACAAAGGCAGTCAAATGCATTGAGCAGAACTTAATGGGCCGTCCTTGTAGGGGTGTGGAAGACACTGGTGCAGAGAGCAATGAAGATTATGGTGGCCTGGATCAAGAGATTTCAGAGCAGAATATTAGTAAGTAGCCTCAAGACTTGTTCTTGTTAAATTTTGGTGGGGAACATGGCTGTCTTTTGTCTTACTTAAAAAAAAAAAATCTGCCTGAGGCTAAGTTGAAGAATTTTGTATCAATGGTATTGGCAGAGGAGATTTAAAGACAGCCCAGTACTGACTCTGTTGTGTGGTTATTTGTGGTCACTTTTAGGCAGATCTATAATGAAATGGAGTAAGCTGAGCAAGGAAAAATATAAAATGTACAACGTAAGGAGAAAAGGAGCACCCGGAAGTATAACGGAGCTATGTACAGTGCTCAAAGACATAAAATTTAAAGAAAAGCCTGATGCTAAAAGAATTAAAGAGAGTGGTAACTTCAGAACAGGAGCCCACCCAGCTATGATTCCAACTTTGAAAAGAAATTGAATAAAACCTCAAGCAGTGGAGGAAACCATCAACAACTGAAATCTGGTGAAAATGTAATTGAATAAGGGGCCACGTTCCAGCCCTAGTAAGCAGCAGAACTTGGCAGCTTCAGCCACATAGCTCATAGGGTCACTTCATACTAGAAGCTGACTACAATGAGCATCCAGTAAGGCTTGTGAGCATGGGAGGTCCCTTCAGTGCCATCCAAGTACTTCTACACATTTGAAAATAAGAAGTACCTCCTCCAAAAGCATCTTGCCTTGAGTCAAGAAGAAGGAGCATGGTAGCATCTGTCTGTGATCCCATCAGCTTTTGGGAATCTGAGCATGAGGGGAATGAGATGAAGAACAGCCTGGGATATATGTACACACACCCCTACACACATACACACACACACACACACACACACACACACTCATATATACATACATATACACACATACACATATACACATACACACATGGCATGAGCAATAGCAAAAAATTAAAATAGAAAGCACAATAGTTTTCACCCTACTGTGAAAATAGAGGTAACCTGTGATCATAGGTAACAAGTTATCCCTGAAGATGAGCAAGACTACAGAGAGACAAAATGAACTGATCTCTGGTACTGTTCTGGAAAGATCTAGTCAATTTTTTCTTATCACCACAAAATTTTATGACTATAATCTACTGTAAATCTGACTAAAGCTCACATCAGCTCTGCACAGTGAAAACATGAAACGATTAGAATTCCTGTGTAAAATCTGTTTGAGTATCTTGACGCTGACATACTGTGGAGGAGAATGAAGGGTCTCATGGGCTTCAAAGAAGGTCCTGATGACAGAGCCATGGTGGACAGTGTCAGTGATGACTGAGCGTCAGAGTGCCTTGCCTACAGTGTCATAGAATGTCTGAGTTAAAATCAACTCCCAGTGTTTGCCACATTCCCTGGGTCACATCTAAAGTAGACATTGTTCTAGGAAATGAAGAACTCTAACTTTCCTGAGGAAGACTGACCCAAAGTTGAGATACATAAAAGATGCTGGGTGGTGGTATCTGAGCTGACCCAGTACAGGAATACGTAATAAATGCTGTCTAGCGGTATCTGAGAAAGAGCAATGGCTGAGGTATACTGCCAGCTCCGTGACTGGTTTTGTGTTTGTGTCCCCAAACCTCTAGCACTTCTTTGTTTAAAAACAAAAGATGGGACTGGGAAAGAAAGCGCAGTGGCTAGAAGCATCTGCTGCTTTTGCACAAGACTCAGGTTCAGTTCCTACGTCTATTTGAAACCATTCATAGTTCCAGGTCCGAGGAATGCCCTCTTTTGGCCTCCATGGACATCACATGTACACATGGAACATGTAAATACATGCAGGCAAAAATACTCATACACATAAAAAATTTTAAGAAGGTAGGAATAAAAATCTGGGAAAATAAAGGCAACCGTTTCAAATTCTGGCAAAGCTCTAAGGCATCATTTTTTTTTTTACTGCACATTCTCATGAAATAAGGATTTTCCCCCCTCAGAATCAACACTGATAAGACAGCAAAGTGTTGGAAGTGATTTGAATCAGTTTATTAATTTGTGCATGAGCTCAGAACCTCATCTCCGTTACAAAATGAACGTTGCTACTGGATATCCTGAGAGACTTTTAATATTAGTTCAGTGAAGTGGTACATTCTGTAGCTGGATCATTAGGGTGTTTCTGGTTTAATGAGCTTCATCATTTAGTACTCCATTTTCAAGGGAGAGTCTTGATAAAGCCCTAGTGTTTCTAGATAGGTTTCTAGATGGATATTCCTATCGCTTCATGAGTGACTGATGCAAGCATCTTTCTATGGTTCTCAGGGCTTGAAAGACTGTCAGGTTGTCGGAGAAAGGCCATTAGTTTGACTCAAAGAGGGCAGAGGGCAGAACAAAGGAGCTATGACATCTCACTGAGTCTCACGAACTCTCTCCCAGCCTTTGTCTTCCTCCCATACAATCAAATAACATAATATTTTCCTCCTAAGAATGTGTGAGAGTCATTTGACAAAAACATCTATAAGGAATGTGGCATGATTCCTGCAAAAGTAAAGGACTTAATTCACAGACATTAATGTTATTTTCAAATCAAAGCATGACTAGACATTTGGCCCTTCCATCCTCCTTGATCAGTCGCTAGGACATGGAACCCTCATGGAACTAGCTAGATCTATCCCCCAAACTTAACATATTAGGAGCGCATCCTGAACATGTCCAAACATACACCGTCCTTACACTCACAAACACAGATAGATTTCAGATTTGTTTTGTCTCTCGGGGACTGCGGGACTGCTCCCAACTAGCACCCAGAGTCAAGCAGAAACCCCTCTACAAAACCTTAAGGTATTCATGATCATCCCTTGGCTCAAACTGTTGAAAGCCTTCCTCCTTCCTACCCATGACGTGATTTGGTACCCAAGGTCGTTCATTTCCTTCTGCCTCATCAGCACACTGGCACCTTGTTCCCTAGCAACAGTAAAGACTAATCTGCTCTAATTTCCTGAAGAGAATGGATCTCCTGCCTTTGCCAAGATCACTCTCATACTCTTGGGCTGTCTCTGCTATGGCAGCTGGAGAAACCCCTGCTCACCTTGGAAGGATCAGATGGAGAGCTCACTGCTGTGGCCTCTATCTTTCACATGGGGCCCATAAACTTGATTTTAAAAAACCTTCTATTTCATTAATCTTTTAATAAAATTAAGCATTTCCTTCAATTATGAATGTAGCTAATAAACTATCGTCAGCCACAGTAATCTAATATCATCATGTCCCATTACAGTTGATATAAAAATCTCTGAGTACCACTGATGTTCACTATGATGCTAGAACTGTGATGCTAGCTAGCGCTGCAGCTACCTCTGGCTTTGCATATGTTAAGCATGAGGTATGAACGCTGTTATGTATAGCAAGTTCATATGAAGAAGGATTCTAAGCTGGTTGTAGTAACGCAGGGCTCTAATCCAGAGGCTTAGGGAGCTCCTAGTTTGAGGCCGACCTGGACATCTTAGCAAGAATTCACCTTGAAATAAAATTAGGAAAAAAAGGAAGGAAGAGAGGGGTGGGAGGGATGGATGGAGGGAGAGATAGAAGGATTGGAGGGAGGATGGATGGAGGGAGGAAGGCAGGCAGGCAGACAGGTAGAGTAGCTCAGTGGCAAGGAACTTGCCTACTATGTATGAGTCAGGTTTGATCCCTCATATTGTAACATATAGTCTTGGCAACAGATTTTTAATGTACTGAGTCCCTTTGTGATCCTGCAGAATGTTTTTATGCATCTGAAAACAACACTCTGTAAAGAGGTGGGCAGCGGTGACATCCATATGAGGTGTGCTGCGATGGCTTGGGGAGGCAGGCGCCATGCCAGGTCAGGTTCGCCATCAGTCTTCAACATGAGTTCAGCATTTGTTCCAGTAAAGGCAAGGTTTTGCTTTTTAGTACCTGTGACCTACTGCAGCTCTCAAAAATGTTTTTTTTTCTCCAATGAAAAGTGAGAACTGGGCTGGAGAGATGGCTCAGAGGCTAAGGGCACTGGCTGCTCTTCCAGAGGTCCTGAGTTCAGTTCCCAGCAACCACATGGTGGCTCACAACCATCTGTCATGAGATCTGGTATCCTCTCATACATGCAGGCAGAATGCTATATGCATAATAAATAAATCTTTTAAAAATGAGAACTAATCATAAATGTACACAGAATATGTTACATTTTAATTAATTTTCTAACTTATGTACTGATATATACTTGTCCTTTAGTTAGCATCGTTTACCTCTTCCCATCAAATCTATTTTTTTCAAACATCAAGCCTGCCTAAGACATAGTGGTCAAAAGTAGTTTTACTGAAGAGTCATTTTAAGTGGTTACTAAGATTGTTACAAAACAAAACAAAACAAAACAAAACAAAACAAAACAAAACAAAACAAAATGTTTTGGAGCAAACAGCAGTCATTTCCTGCACGCCAGACAGAGAGCACAGGAGGGTGTCTATGTAATCTACTGGGGTAGGATGAGCAATACTTAACAGGAGACACTTGGCCGTTGATAGGTAGCTGTTTCATCATTCAGTCAATATGACTTACCAGAAGGTGATTTTCATTTTGTTTAAACTTAGAAAATAGTTTTAAGTGATGTCAGGGCTTTTATTTAGTATTATCATTTAGTGACATTTCCTACCAGGTTGTCTTCTCATCCCAGACACTTCTGCAGAGTTTATACCCTTTTTTTTCCCCAAAAATAACAGAATGGTATTATTTAAATGTTAACCGAACTCTAAGTTGGTTTTATTGGTTCCCTGCAAGGACCAAACTTCTAGAACAAGAATAGAAGTGTTAGTGTGTCTACCCCAGGTCCAGGGCTCCTCTCTCCGCCTGCTGTCTACAGATCAGGTTGTAAAGCTCTCAGCTACTACTCCAATCCCATGCCTGCCTGCTTCCCACTGCAGTGACCATGGACGGGCCCTCTGAAACTTTAATCTAAGTTGCCTTGACCAAGGTGTCTCTTCACATGACTAGAATAGTGAATAAGACATCTGGGTTATCTAAGATACATAAGTTTTTGTTTCTTTCTTACCTTCTTGTTGACCTTTGGAACTAATTGTATAAGTTCAGAAGAGTTTTCACGTGTATATTTTGAGTTCAAAAGTACTAAATGAGGACATAAATACAGTAGGAATATGACTAACAAAAATGCTAAGTGCTGGGCTGTTAGTGCCTAGTCTAGAACTAAGTGCTCCCTTGTTAGTGCCCTGTCTAGAGCTGGAGAATGGGAAGAGTCTCAGACTCCTATCATTAAAAATGTTCCTAAGAGGTGGATGCTCTGGTAAGTATTTTTGTCCATGTGATACAAGCTACAATCATCTGGGCCGAGGGACTCTTACTTGACAAAATGTCTCTACCACATTGCCTGTAGGCAAGACTGTGGGACATTTTCTTGATTCATGATTGACAGGAGAGGGCACAGTCTACTGTGTATGATGCCATCCATGGGTTGGTATTCCTGGATTGTATATTAAATCAGGCTGAGTGAGCTGAGTAGCAAGCTAGTATGTACTGTTCAACCATGGTCTCTGTTCCATTTCCTGCTCCAGGTTCCTGTACAGGTTCTGATGCTGACTTCCCTCAATGAACTGTGATGTGGAAGTATAAGCTAAAAAGACCCTTTCTTCTTCAGATTGTTTTGGTTATGATATTTAGAGCAGCAACAGAAAAGCAAATTAATACATCAGTCTACAGTGACATTGCAGGTGCCAGATGCTAAGCCCAATGGTCATTTTGTAATGTGTTTGCTCTCTCTTGTCACCCAACTAACCATTCACTCTTGTCATTACCTTTCATGCTATATCCTAAATCTATCTCCACTGTGATCAAGATTATAATTACTGTTGCCTAGGCTACCCATGTCCCTTCATCCCTTTGTCCTTCTCTCATTAACTCCATTCTCCAGCTATAGTAATATCTTAAATATGCAACCCTAATTATGCCTTTTTTACCTTATTGCCCATGAAGTCCCCCTATATTCCAGGGACTCTCACAGCTCATGTTGGTTAGGCATGTTTGTATCAGCTATCATCCAATCCATTTTTCTGTATTTTTTTCAATGTTCATCAAGACAAGGTTCCTTGAAGAATTCACGTTTTCTTTTTTCTTGAGACAGGGTCTCACTAGGTAGCCTTGAATGGCTTGGAATTCACTACATAGATGATGCAGGCACCAAATCCTCAGGTGTTTGTCTGCCTCTGTCTCTCGAGTGATGGAATGCCATCATGCCCAGTTTCATCCTGCCTGTTTATGACCTGCATAGCAGACATGATAGATGCTTCTGGGAATACACTGCCCTTACTCTTTGCACATTTATTCTCAGATTCCTCCCTTTTATATTCCTGACTTACCAAGAAACACTTGTTTTAATGAGAACGTATTAGAGAGCCTAGACTGGCAATGATCTTAAATTTCTGATCCTCCTGCAACCTCCTTGTAAGTACATAGATTATAGGTTTACACCACCATGTCTGGCTCCAGAAAGAGCTTTCTGACTAGAGAAACTTAATGCTATGAGAGCAGCACAAGTTTTTGACAAACTTCAAGTCATCAAAATTAAAAAAAAATTCATGGAGGACTCAAAGGGTGATTTATGATTCCGTGTAGTCATAAATTCACTGCCTAGTTGCTAGGCATGAGCAGAAATGGTGAAATCATTGCCATCATGTTAAAATGAGGAACAGTACCAGAGAGTAGGATTTTTGCCCATTTCAATGTCACCTAAACATTATGATTGAATCTGACAGTATCATAATGCTATGTCAATGATATTAGACTCTCAAACATGGCCAACAGGAGAAGGAAGGAGTGTAGTAGCTATAGAATTACTTGACATGGCTGCTGAGAGCCATGAGGAATGGAAGGAGCATTGATTTCTTGAACTTATGTCACTGCCACAAGGAGGTGATCAGGTGACATTGCAGTTTATAGTATAGATGTCTGAAAGCTTCATTTAAAGAAGAAAGCACAGAGTGGCATCACTGGACACAAGGAGCCATACTGGACAGCTTTGTATTCTTGGCTTGACGGTGTGAGAGAAGTTGGGAAGGGCAAAGTGAAATTAGCATTAAGAAAAACATGGAAGGTAACGGGCACGCTTGTACACTCTGCCCCTCTCTCCTGTGGCTTTAAACACCTCCAGTGATGAGTCTAGGTCACAGTTCCAACTGAGAGACAGTAAACAGAAAAGTGTAGAGGGCTGGAGGTACAGTCCTCCAGTGTATTTCGATTGTCACAGGACATCAAGTATAATAAGAAATGTGATGAACAGGTAATGTGCCAGCTGCCAGTGGTTTAGTAAAATTATCCAATCTCTAGGTTGTCGTCACTGATATACTGCCTTCCTGGTCTAAGGCAAGAAGACAGAGCCTGAAGGTACTAGAAGAAACAATGACTGCAAGTGATGCTGTGCAAATGGGACTCTACATGGGAAGTCAGAAGGAGAGGCCAAAAGAACAAGCAGTCAACTAGAGTGCTCTGGGAAGAGAATATAGTGTCCGTGGACTTCTGTTTCCTTGAATGAAGAGAGCTTTAAGTTAGGTTACACTGGGAACAGAACACAAAGTATGGGAACGTACTGTCTGTTTGATCAGAGAACTACTGTGGAATAACAAAGGTAGTCAGTGGCTCAGTAAAGTTCTTAGCTGCGGAACCACGTATTACTGTATCCATATCTTTGATGCTTACCGATCGATACACTCGATTCCTAAGCCTTGACTATCACACACCTTCCTCCCCACAATGGCTGTACAATATTTTACTACAGCTCAGTCTGCCCACAACAACTTATCATCTTGCCTCATTCAGTACCTCATTTCATATACACAGTACCGTCTACCTGCCCCCTCATGTAGATACTTGAAATTCTCTGAAGACGCCTTTCTCTTTAGCTCAGTCACTTATTTTTAATTCCTATTGACTATTCTTTTGTTTATGTTGAGAATCAGTCTCATTTTCTAAATCTCCAACATTAGCAGCGCAGTCCAGGCAACAATCATCTCAATCACAGATGTCTGTAACAGATGCCTTCCTATACGGATGCATGGAGTTTGTGAATCCACACATCCAGAGAGAGGTACAGAACGGAAATTTTGGTCAAGGCTCTCCTGTGCTTAGAATCTTGCATACATGTTCATGCTCTCAAGCCGAAGAGCAAAAGGCTCTGATGTTTTGGATGAACTGGCCTTTTCATAGCCTCATCTTTGTCTGCTGTATTCTCATTGGCCCATGGTTAACCTTTTCTTCTTACTCAGTTTCCATCTTAGTCAAGGTTTGTATTCCTGCACAAAACATCATGACCATGATGCAAGTCGGGGAGGAAAGAGTTTATTTAGCTTACACTTCCACATTGCTGTTCATCACCAAAGGAAGTCAGGACTGGAACTCAAGCAGGTCAGGAAGCAGGAGGATGCAGAGGCCATGGAGGGATGCTACTTATTGGCTTGCTTCCCCTGGCTTGCTCAGCTTGCTTTCTTATAAAACCCAAGATTACTGGCCCAGGGATGGCACCACCCACAATGGGACCTCCCACTCTTCATCACTAATGGAGAAAATGCCTTACAGCTGGATCTCATGGAGGCATTTCCTCAAGGGAGGCTCCTTTCTCTGTGATAACTTCAGCTTGTGTCAAGTTGACACACAAAACCAGCCAGTACTGTTCCCAGCTACTTGCATGGTCATTGGGCCTACTGTATTCTTGATGAGCTTACTCTTACTTACTTTCCAGGGCTCAATTCACACACCCTGCCCACAAAGCTAGTGTTCTCTGAGTCCTACCATTCCAATCTTCACTTCTGATATGGTTTTATTAATTATATCTGAAGGTATAACACTGAGAACGTATACACACAAGTGCTGTTTTAGGCATTTTCTACATGTTATTTCATCTTTACTACAACCTCCAAGGTCCTTACCCCATAGATATTCCATAGATACTTTCAAGTGCATCAAGAATGTATAAGATAAAACCATAGTTCATGGGTACTTTGAGATTCTATAACTGAATGCCTTAGGGAACAGTTGTGTCTAGAGATCTTCAGATTTTACTACATGTATATTAAGGCTATATTATAAATAATCGAAGAGCCAGCATCTGAAGGAAACATTCTTTAGGACAGGTCTGAATTCTCAAAGCTGTCCAATCACTCTTTCATTAACTCACCTTCAGGATGCCTCTCAGTGCATTCATTTGCACTCAGTGGTCACACTGTTAGACTTAATGAGAGCTGAGGGAAACTTGGACATTGAGACATTTTTTTTTTCACCTTCATTTCCTCCTCCTGAGCTCCTGGAAGAGCAACCATGCTGAGGAAGCTTCCTGCTCCATTTGAAGTAGGGGATTCTGGTTATGAATTTCAGTAAAGAATGTATGTCTGGTGAACACTTGCAGTAGGCCAAGACCAAGAGCTGACAGAAGTTATTCACTTTGCCTACAATGTAGACGCTACCACCTAGTTAGCTAAACTAAGCTCACTACATTACTGATGAAGTATTAATCCTCAGTCTTGGTTCTTAGAGGAACATGACCAATGGGTTACACACCTCATTTTCCTTCATTTTTTTTTCTACTATGTCTTTGAAGATTATGTTTTTCATACAGATGGTCCCCACCCACTTTTCCCATCACAATCCCTTCAGACACAAGCCTGCAAACTCAGGAATCTCCTATTCATTTGTATTTTAGAAATTCTAAAAAAAAAATAACAAAATAAAAATAACCATCATTGGATGAAGAAGAGGGAACCTAAGAGAATCTCTCACCTGTATCCCGTGCAGGTGGCATTTTGACCCGCAGGAGCTGTTGGTCTGAAAGTGACCCTTGGTGAGACCTGCGCGGAGAGCAGAAATCCCAAGGCAAGAATAATAAGTGCTACTGTGGTACCTAAAAATAAAACAACAACAACAATAATAATACACTTTTTACTGAAGAGCACTGACAGCGTTATTTCAACATAGACTCGATTTGACATTGTAGTTCTGAATAACAGTCATTGATTTATCTTCTCTTGATTAAAAAATACTATGTAAACTAATGGTCAGAAGGACTCACTTGCACACACCCATTGTGAGACTCAGAGAAAGCAGAATTCAGAGCAAATCCAGTTGTTAGCCAGAGTAAATTGGTAATGATTTTCTAAGAATGAAACAATAAGCAGACAAAACAAACAAAAAAAAAGATCTAAGATTGATTACAAATTTCAAAAAAAAATCAATCAATGAAAATAACTCTCATCATCAAGTAACTAGCGCAATAGACGCACAAAAGGAGAGAGATGTGTGTCAAATGTTCCTGTGAGAGTCAAGAAATTCTCCCAATGGCATTTGATCAGGCAAGATGTGAATTAGCGAAATAAGGTACCAGACTGAATATTTCTAGGGCAGGTGAAAAGATAGTGCCTATTAAAAAGGGAATGGCTTTCCAAAAGGCACATACCACATGCACCCATTCACTTTTCCCATGAGTACTTTGGACTGAACATCTACTCTTCATTTTAAGAAACAGGATTCATGATCATTTCTATCGCTGGAGAGACCAAGTGTCACCAGGTCTCACAGGATGTTCCTGCAATTCTAGCGCTTGGAAGGCAGGGACAAGAGGATCACCAATCTATGCCAACCTGTGCTATAATACAAGACTCTGTCTCAGTAAGCCATGTGCTATGGATGCAGTTCAGAGGTACAGCACATGCCTAGCACAAGGCCCTGGTCACACCCAGATGTGTGCACATGCATGCGCATACATACACTCGCACTCATACATGCACAGTGTACACACACACACACACACACACACACACACCAAGCTTTCAATTTCTGTTTCAGGCATAGAATTGTGAGGATATGTAGGAGTAACCGGAAGAAAGAGATTCTGTGTTAGCTGTACAACCGACCTGGGACAGTATGTTTACAGTATGGAGCTTAGGGATGGAATGTATGTGGTATTACAGGATTTACTGAGATGACAAGCAAGTGATTTATGATACAACCAAAACTGTCATTAAATGACTAAGTAAATGAGCCTTGGGAGAGCATGTGGCAGGACAGCAGCAGCTGGGCTGAGGTGGCCTCGGGTGTTACTCAGCTCTGTGTTACCAGAGCACATGGCCTTCACTGAGTTAAATGGGTCTTAGTGAAAACACACATGGAATTTTTAAATTTTACACGCTACTACTTAATTAAAAGATCTTTTGTAATGCTATGCAATGTACGAAAATGTGAATTACTATACAATTGTTAGACTGAGCAGAGAAACAGACTTTCAAACAACATAGAAAAGGTCAAGTGTGTGTACTGGGGGATAGGGCAGGATTAAGGATGACCATAGGTCTACTGTCAAACTGGACCATAGTAGTTACAAAGCGAATAGTAAAAATCGGAGACTTTATGTTCCTCAAAAGGTTATCAAACTTTGAATTGAGACACAAAGGAGATAGTTTTGTATTTAAAAAGTCTTCTGTTCTAATACAAAACAAGATATAACATGACTTCTCTTGTTAATTTGTCAACTGAAGGCACATAAGTACATGGCTGTTTTCCTCAGTTACTTTCATAGCTCATTGCTGTGAATCAGAGTAAAGAGTTTCATCAGGAAACTTTGACACTTTAAGGTGAGAAATAAAGATGTCACATTCCTTTATAAAGTTGCTAAAGAACCAATGTTCATGAAAATTTACCATATACCTATTAGAAATTTTCATATACTCATATTATCTTAGCTCTAGGACAGTAGGGCCATCACATTTTCAAATAGGTAACATTTAAAATATATATTTCAAATACACACATATCTGTGTCTCAGGAGATGCTGTCTAGGTAGAATGGTTTTTGCAATGTTGGCTATTTTAGATCAAGACTCAAATTTCAATGCTCAGCGTAATCATCCCCGGGTTGGGGGTCAGGGGAGTCTGCAAAGCCAAGAGTATGTCTAAAGCATCTGCCTCTAAAAACTCTTCCAACATGAAAAATGCAGGGACTGGGTCATCCTGGACACAGTGACCTCTCAACAGCTAGAGTCCATACATCATCTGGGACACCCTGAACCCCAATGGCTAGAGCTCCTACATCGTCTGGGTCACTCTGAATCCTAAATGCTAGAACTCAAAAGGGTAAAGGTTCTAGAACAGCAGCCACTGGAAGCCACATTGATTTTTATCTAAATCCAATTTTGATGGAAGTAAATCTGTAAAAGCCAGTTAACTGCATGAGGAACATCTGTAGATCTTGACTTTCAATTGGAGGGAATTTTGGGATGTATCCCGACCTCAGAGTCATACTGTGAGGTCTGGGTATCAGAGCTCCGCAGGAGTCTGTGCTACCCAGGCAAGGATAAAAGCCCTTAGATCATAATAAACTTCCCAGGGAGCAGAGCTTCTTAAATAATTCTGTTTATGGTATTCGTTTGAAAATTATCTTAAAAAAAAAACTTTGAGTTTGTTTCATTCTGAAATATCATGAAACTACCTGAATCACCCATGTTGTTAGAACGTGCTATAACATGCAACAGTACTATATACTATAGCCTTTGTCAACAGAATCATTTGAAGCTCATATATGATGAATTACGACTGAAGGCTTTGTTAGGTTCTTTACTTTTTTCAGAGAAATGCTGTGTGGTATTCAGAGAGGACTGCTCAAACACTGGTTTAAGCAAATAGAAAGTCTTGATTAGCTGGCCAGACTACACTGGATATTCAGGTTTCCAGTGGAGCCCCAAACCTTTCTCAAAGTTAGCTTTTAATCACAAAAACCATGTCTGGGTTGACCTACTCCAGTTAACAAGAACAATTAGTTAGAATTGGAGCCACAGAAGCCTAAAGCAAGGTTAGTACATTTTGATTCTCTCCTAGAACTATGGATTTTGATGGATTAGGTCTTCCTTTAGGTTTGGCAGTCGATGCTGTCTATGGCTGAGTTTTACAGCCTGACTGATACTTCTATCATGGAGTCAGTTCTGCTAAGGTCTGGGACCCTGTTTTGTTTTGTTTTATTTATTTATTTTTTTAAAAATATTTCTCTTAACCAAGTACACTGATAGATTTTGGAATTTTGGTGACACTCTTCTAATAAAGATATTCTTTATAGAAAGTAAGATATGTTGGATAATATTGTTTTGAGAAACATCTGCTGTAATAAGTTACATAAATTAATTGGTATAGAATTTGGTTCACGAGTAGAAGTTTTGCTCAGTAGAAGTAATTTCTCTTTTCCAGCCCCCAGCTTTCATAAATGTGCCTGAGTTCTACCAGGGGAAGATGCATATGCTGTAGACCTTATTGTTAGAGGCTGAAACAGGGTCCAAGAACCCACACTTTCAAATACATAGCCTTGTCCATGCGGAGGGATACAGCCTATCAGAGACATTTTCATGAATTTTGCACTACAAAAATATTTGGTGAAAAAATAGTGTTTATATTTTCCTAAGACTTAGCACCAATATCTTTCTTTAGATAGCACCCTTTCACAGTTCACTGAAAGAAGAAATTGTTATAAAATTTGTAAAAAAAAAAAAAGTTTCAATTATCTCAACAAGCCAGTAAAATACTAAAAATATCTGAAAACTACAAAATGTTCCTTGCATTTTTTTGCATTAGAATTTTTATGTAGGATTAAATATTTTCTCAGTAATTATTTTAAAGAAATTATTATAAGGCCTATCCAAGTTATTTGCGATGAGTTGTTTTCAACTGGATCAGATATGGAATCACAAACAGACACAGCTCTGGTCTGGTCTATAAAGGGGGTCATAGATAGAGTAGCCAAGGGAGGGATGATACAGATATAAATGGCCTAAGTAAAGAACACTGCTGTTTTTGTCTGCCTGTCTTATCTCCTTGCTGGTGAGGGCATCTACCCTGCTGATGTTGCTGCTACTGCTGTTGCTGCTTCTCTGGCCTTCAACTGAAGACTGAAAATCAGGGGCTGTACAGTCATCCTTCAAGCCTTCAGTGCTAAATTCAGAGAGCTGAGTCATGCAGGCTCCTGGACTGAGAAGTTCTCAGCCTCTCCAGTGTGAGGGAGCCATTGCTGGATTATCCAGCCTTACAACCGAAACCAAACTAAAATAGCCCCTTTATAATATATGTCAGTTCTATAAATTCTATTCTAGAGCCTACAGAATTGATATATGTACAAATCCATTAACATCAATTCACTATTACATAGCATATTATAGAACATTATAACACTATCAAAATTAATTATCATCTTTTTATTATTTTGAGACAGGATCTCAATATATAGTGAGCATTGGCCTTGATCTCACTGTGTAGCCAAGGTAGCCCTTACATTTATGATTCTCCTATCTTTGCCTACTGAATGCTAGGATTGCACATATGTAGAATCCAGTCCAACCCAAAATCATGACTGTATTATTGTTATTTGTGTGTGTGTGTATGTGTGTGTGTGCATAGGCATAGTCAATCAATGAATTAGAATGACTCATTAGTTTGAAATGATAGATTATCATTGGGGAAGCAGTCCTAGAGACACATTCATTAAGTAGGCTAGAGACTGGACTTGCTGACCCTTGAGGCTCATGCCAACACTGAGAGATAGTGTTAAGTGCTTGCTGTGTATGCTTGGGACCTATATTCAATTGCCAGTACCCAGATAAAAACTCAGGTGACAGCTTACGCCAAAAATCCTAAGACTAGAGTAGTGGAAACAGGAGTCTCACTGGCGTTTCTTGCAGACTACTCTAACCAACATGTGAGCTCCAGGTTTAGTGGGAGGCCCTGTCTGAGTGGGAGGCCCTGTCTGAGTGGGAAAAAAGGAGACATATTTAGGTTCACCTAGCATGCATTATCTGCTAGACTAACCTTTTATCTCCTTCTTGCATCATTTCTCTAGGCTAAATGCCTCTTCTTACTTCAGCAGGTTTATAAATGCCTGCTTTAAAACTTCCTCCTGTCTCTCACCTGTCTTCCCTTAATTTGGGGCTCCAAGGTATCATCCTGAGCCCTAGGTGACCCTTCACCACTGCTTCAGCTCCAACAATTGAAGTGAACTTCCGCCCACTAGAAAGAGGGCTTCCAACCATAGGAATGGGATCATCATCCTGCTCACTCCAGGAAGGAGGGGTCGAACCCCTAGTAGCTGATTTTGGAAATCAGAATGCATTTTCCCACCAAAAACTCTGGTAAGTGCTAAAGCAGTTCTGTGAGATGAACTTTTGTTTTTGATACAATTCTGTTTAGATAGATTTTAGTTAATGCTACTCTAAAATCATTGTGTTTGAGTGAGTTGCTGTGGGGATACAGCTAAATGCGTTTTTAAAAAAATATACTTGATCTAACCATGTAAAGACAACATTAAAGGTGGGACCCTTTACAGAGTCCTTTACAGAGAAACAACTGGTGAAAGGGCCAACTTTTAACATAAAAGACATTTGTGGTTTTCTTTTATTTGCTATCATAACAACACACACTTGACCCATCAGACTTTTTGCCCTAGAACTTAGGCCTGCTTCAATGTTTTAGTGAGTCTGTCCTTGCTTTGTGAAGGACGATTCTAATATTTGCTTCTACACTATTCCAAATTCAAAACTACAATGCTGCAAAATAAGATCGTAATTGACAAGCTTCTCAAGCAAGGGCAGAGAAGATCATGGCTATGCTCTTCACCTTTGCTTCTCGGAGCAGCTCTCCAACTGTTGACAGAAACACATCCTCAGTAAATGCATCCTTCCAATGTCTTCGTATCGTGGTCCTGTTTTTAGCCACTTACCACAGAATTGGATGAAGGATCTCATCTTTTATTTACTTGCTCTCTGTCCATCATTCTAGGTTTGGGCTGCTCAGCTCAAAAAAAAAAAATCACTCTCACAGTCTGTTGTTATCTTTCAAGAGAACTGCTGTAGTGACACAGTTCAGAAGGTATTTCAAAGCAGGATTTGACATCCAGGCACCTACCTGCCAAACTACCAAAAGTAAGCTTCCTGCGACCCACTTTCTCGACGAGCCAGACTCCAACCAGTGTGAAAACGAAATTAGTGAAAGCCGTGATGGAAGCCAGCCATATCGCAAGTCTGTCATCCTCTACGCCCGACATCTGCAGGATGGTTGCGCTGTAGTACCTGCAAGCAAAGAACAGGCTAGTTGTTGTCGGTCATCACTCAAGGAAACTGTCAACCACATAGAGAGATGCAGCCACCTGAAAAAAACAGCTAACGACACTAACAGCATTGTTACAAGAATTCATGTAAGCCCTTTACAGGCTCACATGGAGGAGCCATTCTTAGACAGTTATTCCAGAGAGAAGACTGAGTGCTTCTAAGATGAAATGCCCCACCCTTAACACGGCAGCAGCCAACAGGTTCACTAAATCCATCAAGGATCAGCTCTAAGACTGTGGAGTGACTTGACTGAATATAATGGGGCCATGGTGGTGGTGGAACACGTGATGGATCTCTTCGGAGAAGCTCCAGGAGAAGGGCGCGTCAGCTTTGTGTAAGTGGAAGAACCGATGTTCGCACATGAGAATGGTTGGGAGATTTCTGGGAGATTGTGCTCTTCTGGGAGGTTAAGTCTCCAGCATGATCTATTTTTTCTTGTTTACTGGAACTCAATGAGACAACAGTTTTCTCACGAAATACTTTATTGGAACAATTCGAACACCAAGAGCACAGTCTGAACTGTGGCTTTGCCTAGCTTTGCGGAATTCTGAGTGTGACAGTGGGTGTTTGAGCAGCATGAGAGACCATTCTGCTATTTTCATAGCAAAAAAAAAAATCAAACCAACAATAAAACCCTGTAGCTTTGAGATATTAATCAATACTTACATAATATTTCAAAGATAAAAATCTGCCTTAAACATGCATCTGATTCATCGATGGCTTGTTTACTAGTTTTTAAGCTAATGAGAACGATTCTTATATGAAATATTAACAACATCACAGCTCATTCATCTTGACACTGTATCTTTCTCTTTAAAAGTAGCAATCCAAATTTATAAGTAACTGTGCAACATGGAGAATCTATTTTACTGATCACAGGAACAATTACATAAGCAATTTGAAGATTCCGAATGATGACAGCTGTTACAGATCCACAGATCCCCAGTGGAATAGCCCCTGTCATGAAAATGGTGAATGTTTTCAGAGGACAAAGTGATAAAAAAAAAAATATAAATCTGTGAAAGTGATTCGTTCCATCCGAACAGTGCCTTTTCTAGAACAATTTTCAAGTGCCATTGCACATGTTGATACAGAGGTCTGTACACCAAGGGTCTTTATGTCATCTGCAGAAGAAAATGAACACTCAGACTCACACGGTAGAACTATTCAGGAAAACTCAACTATGTAACACTGAAATGCCTCGGTACCCACTATGCTACTCCATGCCAGGGTCTTCCCAGTGTTCTAGCAACCAGAGCTGACACACTCAACAGAATCACTCTCAAAAAAAGGAGCTATGGAAAGCAAAATGAGGCTATTTTAATGTTTAAAATTTTTACTTAAAACTTGCAAAATTACCAGAGTTACTTTACAGAATGCAAAAGAAAGTAATATTAAATTGTTTGTGTTTACTTAAAATACAACGTTATATAGGTGTAAAACTATGGTCTTACTAGAGCTTTAGGGGCAACATGTGATCAGACATTGTCCTGGGATTCAAAAACCTGAATTCTGTTGCTATCGGTGCAGTATATTGTCCCAGTAATATTAGTCTTCGTTTACTAAACATTTATTTATGGGTTGTATATTGCTGTCCTCAAGACACACTCATTGGTATTAGAAAATAAAAATAGAAGCAAATCAATTTATTTTATGGTGAGGAATAAAGAAAAGAATAATTTCATGTAATGTGTAACATGCCTCCATGAAATTTAATAGCTGTTCTGCCATGAACGACCACAGATTTTCAAGCAGGCAACCCTATGGCAGTGAAGGTGGAGCAAGTGACACACACCAAGGATGGAGATGTTCCATCCAGAGCCCTCATATTTCCTGTGGGCTGAATACACAATGAATCTAAGCAGACACTGCCCAGATCCTGCCCAGTCCCCCACACCCCTGCTTCCAACAAGCAAGCCCTGAAAGCAGTCATGGTTAGACTCTGTCTTACAAGCAATGATACAACAGAAGAAAAATGATGAACATCAGAAATCTATGAAAGTAGACAGCAGCCAGACAATCGTAAAATCCAAACACAAGTTCCAAGAAGGAAGTCTTGCTGAGCACAGCTCCCGTTATATGCTTGCATAATGCGGAGGTAGGACAGCCTTCTCATCTCAAGGGTCATTGGCAAGTGGATCCTTCAAACTCTGTACCCTCCCCTACTGATTTCTAAGATGCTCAAATAGAGAGAAAGCCAGATTAAGAGCAAGAGATTGACAAAAAAAGACTAGTGACCTCAGCAAGCAGGTAAGTGAGGAAATCAGTTGGTACCCAGAGAGTGATGTCAGCAAGACACCAAAGGAGCACAGTAGGAAGAAGGAAAGGTTTGATCGTAGGAGCAGAGAAAAGGAAAATACAGGTTATGAGAGGAACTGACAAGTAAAGGAGAGGCAAGAAAGAACCCATCATGTCCACCACAGTGAACTAGAAAGCCTCTAACATCAGGAGAGTAGACACCGTGAACAAAGGGTAAGATAGTCAACCAGTAAAAGAAACTTACAAAGATAAAATTAGCAGGCTTTCTCAATTCCAACTTCAATTCAAGTGACCTCAGCTCACCAGTTAAACATATGCAGACTGGCTGGCTAATTAAAAAACAAGACTCAACTCTCCTCTGCAAAAAAACATAAGCCGTAATGGAAGGTTTAATATATGTAAATGCTAGTAAATTTCATGAATTATGATGTGAGCCAACTTTAAGAACTTTTTTTTTTTTTTATTTTCACTGGTCTATTTTGCTTTCATTGTGCACTATACTGGGTCCTCTCAGGACATCCTCATGCAAGGATTCAGCATCCTCTGGGTAAACGCTCCCAGGCTGACCTCTGACCTTTCTCCACCCTGTGCCATTAGTTCATTTTGCTCTTCTGGGCTTTTTCACTACACATATTCACTTCACGTCACATATACACATGTAATTTTATCATCTGTGTATCATGACGGGACATACGTATCTAGAAACACAACCGAAATGGAACATGCAGTATTTTGTTCCAAGGACACTGGCCTAATTTGTTTAATATGATCATCTGTAGTTGCAACCACGTTCCTGAAAAAAAAAAAATCTAAGTTTGTTCCACACATGTCTGTCAGTGTTTTATGTGACTGGTTACCACTAAATGTATTACCTTCTAAACCTTTATCCATTAGTTTGAATGTTTAAGGGACTAGGCCTTTGTTTAGAACTTCAAGTCTAAGAACTTTCCCCTCCCCTCTTAGTTTAAGAACATAGGAACAAAAAAGGTTATCTCATTTAGACTTGAAGCAGGACTCCTTTAGTCAGATAAAGCAACATCTTCTTCAAAAGCTCTCTGGTAATCCCTCAGCCCTCTCACAGACTCCTTCCCCAATGAAAGGGAAGCCTTAGGGCTGCTTGAGCCCAGGAAGATGCTTCCCTAGCTCCTGGAAGGGGCTTAAGAACAAAAGAGGTGAGGCCTACACATGCGCTACTGTCTCAGATGTGGGGTACACCTTCCAAACTTGAATTTTAAATAAGGGGCAAATAGCTCTAAAAAATACAGCACCTTTTGAGAAGCAGTAGAGTGTGGACAGACTGTCACACATCTAACAACATTTAGATATTAAATCAACATGCGCACAAAGCATGTCTTAACGTCCAAAGCTTTATTCTCTAGCTTCCTAAAACTACAGCTTTTATTATTCTGTCAATTTTATACAGAGTAGACAGATATACTAAAGATTTATTAAGTTACTTAGATTTATTTGACACAGACTATCAAAAATAATTGAGAATTGTTATAATTTAAGAAGATAAAAGACAAATTATTTTTTTAAAAAAATATATGTATATATAAATACATATGAGCATGCAATGACAATTAGTGAGAAAAGAACCATGAATTTGAAGGGGAGTGGGGAGGGCCCTGTGGGAGGGCTTGGAGGAAGAAGAGGGGAGGGAGAGATGGTTTAATCATATTGTAATCTCAATGATAAAATAAAAGAAGGTGACAGCCAGGACACTTGTAGTCAATGAGGATGAATGGTGGAAGAGACAAAGGAATACAGCGAAGCCTGTCACAAGCTGGCCCTCAACATTTCAGTTGCTGACACAGAACCGGAAATGATAGCGATACCTTTCTTACAAAATGAAAAACAAACTCTCCTAGAAAAAAAAAAACCCTCTAAGAATATTGCTGTCATACATCAAAGGCACATGGGACGTGTTCTTCCTGGCAGCGTGGGCTGTCTTAAGTAGTTCCAGTTCAATTGCAAACATTTTGTCACAAATATATTAACATGACACCACACTTGGTTGCCTCAGTATTACAGACAGCTACCAGTTGATACTGGTGCTAGCTGGACTCCTCAACTGAATGGGCTAAGTTTGGATTGGGATGTGCTCTGATCAATGAGAAGAGCAAATTAGAGAGTAGATGATGAATTATCAGTCCTAGAGGATTCACATCCAAGTTTCATTTTGGGGGTTCTTTTATTAGCTCCTAAAACACAAGTCTATGTTTTTATTCATAGGTAAGAGGGTATGTACTGATGACACAGTTAAAAATGGCATGACAATAATCTCAGCATTTGAGAACACTAGACTACTAAATAAGATGTTGCCTCAAAAACAATTAACTCCCTCCCCCCCAAACAAAAATACCAGCAACAAGAGAAATGGGGGAGGTGATTGATTTTCTTAATTGAAAAGTATTTTCCTGTTGAAATAAAATAAGAGGAACATCTATGAAAAATAAATCAACAGATTTAAAAAGAAAATTGTTTTAATCAAGATATCATAACTTTCAAAGATATTTTATGTATCTTTGCTCTCTGTGCCAGAACATATTGCATGATGCAAAGGCAAAGATAGAAGAAAACTGGAAATTAAGTTTGTGCCTATCTCAGATCAGGCCTGAGTTCTGAGCTAACATGCCAGTGAATTATATTTCACCCTAACCTGTAATCAAGTCGTAATCCAAAAAACATATCAACTGTTGAAACAAGTAATTAAGAGCCATATCTAATACATCATAAGAAATTTCAAAGTTTATATACTTTTATTAGTCTTCAGGCCAAACCAGGGGAAGATGTGACAATGTCAAGGCCCTTCTACAGTTCCTTGATGTTCCAACAGGTAGCCCCTCTGTCTTAGCAGATCCTTCTGACATTCCTTCTCTGGAGACCACAGGAAGGGCACATACCTCCCTCACCAGCCTAATCCTCCTTTACCTCTCACTAATAATACAGATGCTCTCTAATCTGACCTTCAGTCCACCAATGTTCGAGAATAATCCACTCACTTTTTCTATAAAGCATTCTTGCATTTGATGCTGGACACCAGACATTTGGGATTGCACTTGGGCTCACACCTCCCAACTGTCAAGCTATGTGGATATGTCTACAGGCAACTGCTCCAAATCCATTTGTATGGTACTTTAAGTACATAGTTGAACTATAACTCAATAAAACACAAATACTAAAAGTGAGTCGTGCTAAGAACAGACCCCTATTCTTTAGAGAAGCAAGGGGCACTAAGGAGAAACGACATTGTGGACATCGTAACTATTTGGAGGTAAATAAGGAGAAGCAGGGAGACTCTTGTCCTGGCTTTTTTCTCAGATATATTCCAGTCCTTGCTCACTTGGAAAGAGACTAAAGCCTGAAATTCACATCCCATGTGGGTGTGATTTACTCCATAAAACCAACAGGGTTGTTAAAACTATGAGCATGCTGTTAAGGGGTGATGGGAGGTAAAATGTCCAAGCTATGATTATGGCATATCCATGTAACTGTCTCACAATATGGTTACGGTGTGTCCATGTAACTGTCCCATGATATGATTATGGCATGTCCATATGACTGTCCCATGATATGATTATGGGAGGTCAATGTGACTGTGCCACAATGTGGTTATGGTATGTCTATGTAACTGTCCCAGTAAACTGGAACAGGTGAGCCCTAGCTATGTCAGATTAGAGGCATGCCCTTTGCTTACCAAGTTTCAATTTCCCATGTAGTCTAACAGCATGCTGGACCCAGAGGCTAGGCTGATTTCCTTTAGTTCTTCTATTCCTCAGAGCCTGAGGTGGTGGTGCATAAACTAAGAGAAAATAAATCATTCTTACCAAAAAGTCATAGGAAGGAACCTAAGGCTAGCGAGAAGTCATGGTCTGGATTATAGGGATAAACATGGATTCCCCACTTTACCCTCTGTTTACCTTCTGGTCACTTATCCCATGGAGATTTGTGACCTCACCACTTTCTTTCCACTCCTTGTCTGATTCTCAGAGGGTATAGATATATAGATTCTCAGAGGTTCACACACACAATAGCTAATGATTAGTCATCCTCAAGCCAAAGCCACACCCTCAGATCAGCACCTGAATCTCCAGCCACACAATTCTTTACTCTCAAAATTCCTCCATAAACCACTCCTTCCGTCATCAGTGACTCCTGCTCGGTCACCAGATGTTATCAAATATGGTGTGCAGCAGAAGGACGCAGAGCCCACTCAGCCACTCAACCTAGCTTCCATCTCTTAATTTGTTCATTCAAGGTTTCGGATCAAGAAACGTCTATTTCCAGCAAGTTTTCAGAGGGGCTGAAGACGCTTTGAAAACTGTTACCATCCCATCTCAACGATGGTTTTTATTATTTCACTTTCTTCAACGTTTTAGCTTGTTGTCTTTGTCACCTCCATGTCACAAACTACAACTGCTTGTATCAGCTAATCCACTATGTACTTCCAGCTAGCAGCTAAAGGGGGATTCAGAAAAAAAATGTACCTGAACGTCCCCCAAGATGTGGAGTTTCTCACTCACTGATGAGTAATTTCACCGTACTCATCACAGTGTGTTCCCTTGAGTCATCCACTAGAAGCATAGAAATCAGAAGGACAGGCTTTGACCCCTTGTCTTCACAATTCATGAACTTCAGGCAGCACTCAAATCCCTCTTACAAATTCATCAATAGTTGCACTTGATTAATATCAGCCATCTCTCCTGCGCTCAAGAAATTCATCTGTATCTCTGATAACATGCATCACTTTTCTCTGACATTTCTTACATACGCCTACTTCTTGTACTAAACGAACATTCCTGAAAGGATAGTTCACGTGTAGTTCATGTTTGCAGCTGCTGTCACAGGCTGCTGACTGTTTACAGGCATTTATTAAACGTTTAGGCAAAGCATAACACGACCATAAACTTCTTTTCTCCCTATGTTTGTCTTTATAGACACATGATACACAGATCACAAAGCTTCACCTTTCTAAAGTGCATCATGGAATGGTGTTTTTTTTTTTTTAAACTAAATTTGAATCTAAAAATAACGTTGATTAGTAACATGATAATAACATTGATTTTAACGTAGATCAACAACGCAGAGGGTTTGCAGGAATTGAAAGACCCTGGTGAGCAGGATGAGATGGAAGAGTCTGGGTGTCCTGAAGGCCTTAGCTTTTCTGCCTACTGCTCTATGCTCCCCTGTCTCAATTCACTCAGTCCTTTCTACCTCACTGGGCAGCCTATGTTACTGGTATCCTCCTGGTCTGAGAACAGATTTCCCTCTGTGTGTTTCGTGTTCATGTGGGTGTGTGACATGCGTGTAGGTGCATGTGTGGGTGTGTTGAGAAAACAAGTAGATGGCAGAGGTCTTGTTCAGTCATGCTCCACTTGTATATTCATTGAAATATGATCTCTCTGATCCCAGAGCTCACTTTTAATCTAGGCTGAGTAGTCAACTCCAGGATTTGCCCGGCTCCATCGCTAGCCCAATGTTGGGATTATATCCCTCAGTCTGGTTTCCTCATTGAATCAGAAACCAGTGTTCATGTTGTCAGGACCAGCATTTTACGAACTGAGCCATCTCTCCAGCTCCCAAAACAGGACTTTAAAAAAATGACTATAAATAACTTAAGAGATTTTAATCCTAACGGTTGCAGAAACTATATTTTCCTTCATCATTTACTGCATCTTTTGCTTCGACTTGTGTCTCTCTAACACCTCATTAGAGCAGACAAGAGGGATAAAGGTGACAGTCTATTTAAAATTCCTCTCAGGAGTCTTAAGAGTTGGAGAAAAGGGCAGGTCATGACATTTGCTTCAGGAAAAGCATTCCTCAGAGCAAGAGGGGATGAGGAAAAGTATTTTAAGCTATGGTGGCCTCCAAAGTTCGAGAGAATTCTTTTCTATTTTGTATAAAAGTAACATTTGAGAACCTGTTCACAAAAATATGATTATGCAAAAGCTATATACTTTAGCATATCCTACGCATGACTCAAATTCTCCATGGACACATAAATGAGAGAACAGATTAAGAATATGCAGAAGGTAAAGCTCATCTATTCACAAAGGAACAGCAAGATAACAAAACAACAACAGCAACAAACAAAATGGCTAGCATTCAGTTTCTATTTAGACATGTTCTTTTTCTTTTTATTTCATTTATTACTCCTGGCTTCTAATCTTCTAAAATGGGTCCATATTGCTTAATTTTTTTTTCTATGAAACAGAAAACTTTGATACATTAGACCATGCTACCTATTCAGGCACCATCAGCCTCCAGCACTGATCTAAACCCACTCTTACATAAAACAAACACGAAATAAGCACGAAGGACTGACACGTGTATGTTTGTCTTTGGACAAGGTCAGTATTTTCTCAAGTATGGACTGACAATTAAGATGCAGATATATTAATGATAATACAAATGCATTTTAATGTAAATGCAGTAATAGCAAAATGTCTCAATCTGATGCTATTAAAATGCACTTTCAGAGTCTAGCAGATACAATGAAAGGTAGAAAGATGGGGGAGACCACTGGGCTCCCCAAGCTATAAGCCAAAAGAGAAGGAAAAGTGATACTTGTACATGAAGACAGTTTTTAATACTCTCACTCCCCACACACATAATTGGTGATTACAGTTAACTAGCATGGTCCTGGCTGGGATGCTAAGGGCAATACTGTTAACACGTTCTATACTTTATGCACTCATCCAGGAAGCCTTGAGCCCGGCTCATCTCCCACTTTGACTCATTCCCCAAATCTCCGAAGTTTATTTCCCTTCATTACCTTGCTGTAGACTTAAGCACTCCAAAGCTTTGTTTGAAAAGAGAAGAGCTGAAAATAAATGAAGACTTATGAACTACTATGGATACATTTTATTTGTCTTTTCCCAAATATCAGAGAAAGAAAGCGGATCAAGTTTTAATAGCCTGGGAACTAGTTGAGCTGGAACAGCCCTCCCCACCACCCCCCACCACCACCCCGGGGAAGGAGCTGTAGAGAGAAGCCTGGCATGTCCATGCATTATTAAACAGAAAATTAGGCTGCCTGTTTGGTGTGAGCACGCTGACAGTGCTGTGTTCTTTGATGTTTAAGTGGAAAAGCTCAAGAACTGTGCTTGATTCACTCCAACACAGATATATATACACACAGACACATAGACTCACACACACAGACACACAAACACACAGACACACACATGTGCACACACATACATATGCACACAGGATACACCAATACATTTCTACATGCTCTGAATTAATCTCTTTGTTATCTGTATGAAAAGTATTTTCATTTTCTATTTCTAGGGGGTCAAAGCCAAGGGAACCCACATCTCCACTGAGAACTCAATGTCAGACAAGATACACCTCGAGCGGGCTTTACTCAGAGGGTCCTTTCAGAGTCACTGAGCATAGAATGAAGGAGAGTCCTCTCCACCCTCCAGTTAGCAGTGTGCTGAGGAATTAGTATATACTGAGCAGAGTTTGTTTGTTTACTGCTTACGTGTTTAGTTAGAACTCCTCGTCGTTTTGAGATAAGGTTTTCACTCTGTGGTCTAGGCTGGCTTTGAATTAGTTTAGTTCAGAATAGCCTTGAAGTATACAACAGACATCTGCTGGTCTCAGCTTCCTGAGCTAGAAGGACAGGTGTGCTCCAGCATGCTCACCTCAAATGACCTCCAACTTAAGGTTACTTATTGACTTACTCATTTGACCCAGTCACACTAACACATGCTCGCCTGAAGCTCAGATATTGATGGCTGACCTCAAATGTGCACTAAATCCTACTGCCTCAGCCTCTCCGGTGTTGAGAATACAGACATGTACCAGTATACCTGGCTCTGAATGGGAGTTACTCTTAAGACCCAGTAGGCTTTTCCTTGCAGTTACTTCTATTTTCATAACCAATTCTAAAGTCTGAGATAATTACTGTAATTCCACAGGAAAGTAACATTGCTCCATTGTGAAGGTCACTGTTGTATTTTTCTGAAATCCTTTAAAAAAATTTTTTTTTTAGTTCTTGTCACAAAGGCAGAGAAATGACAGCCTTGCTTGTGTGGAGATTGAAGGAGTTGAGACTTGGAGCAAAGAAACATATGGTGACTCTTACCACTGCTTGTGACTTTCTTCTGGCTTTGTGATAAACGTGGAGTAGGATCAGCTGGGGTGGCAGGTTGCACAGATCAGTGATCAACCACTCCCTTTCTTCTAATTTTAGGGTCCTTAAGGTCAGCTTGTTCCTGCTTCTTCCGCACAGCCCTACCCTCTCCTAGCCTTGTGCGGCACAATGTTTGGAAATGCTACTGGGCTCATCTAGCAAGTGGGCAAAAAACAAACATAACAAAAGCCTGCCTGTACAGGCTTAACAGTAAGCCATGGAGAATTTATTAGGTTATACAGGACACCTGGACAGGCTGCTTTCAATGCCTAAGGCCCACTGCTCATTCAGCTTAGGGGAGAAACCATTCCAAGATTTTAATCAAGACAGGTTAGAGAGGTCTTTATAATTAGTAACAGGGTGAAACATTTTATGGTCTGTCGAATAACTCAGAAACAAATTAAGTCACTCTAAATCAAATAGTCATTTTCTATATAGAAAACCAGAAGTTATATGTGATGAGACCGTAAACGGAGGAATATATATTTCACGTTACAGGGAAAAGCAGGCCACCCTTAGAGATGTAGTGAAAAGACTGATGTAAGAGGAAGACCGTGAGAGCACTGCCATTGTTATGCTGCTATTTACAGAACTTTAGCAATGACACACAGTGTTTCAGGTGCAATTCTGGTTTTCGCCATTTCCATGTCCCCATTACTTAAATATAATGGTAAAAAAATCAACTTAGACAGAGTCAAGGCTGCTAAGCAGATGGTACAGTGCTGAGATAAATTAGCCTAAATTATCCAGACAGGCCTAATGAAATCACAGGGTTGTCTCCTGTTCAAGGGGAAGACAGAAGACAGTCATAGGGGTTGTGGCTATAAAGACAATGACCGGTGACATTGAAGACAGGATAGGCATGAGCCCGTTGAGGTTGAAATAAAGAGATGGGTTCTCCTGTCTCCAAGCTAGAATGCAGTACTACCAAGATAATGAGGTTCTGCTTAGTGAAACCTCTTTCAGCTTGCTGATATACAGGTCTATAAGATAAGAAATCAATGGTAGGGGACTGGAGAGATGGCTCAGCTGTTAGGAGCACTGACTGTTCTTCCAAGGAACCTGGATTCAATTCCAGCACCCACATGGCAGCTTACAACTATCTTGTAATTCTAGTTCCAGGGGGTGGGTTTGACACTCTCACACAGACATACATGAAGGAAGAATACCAATGTACATAAGATAGAGGTAAATAATTATAAAAGAAATTGATGGAATTTTATAGCAGTAATTTTTTAAAAAAACGTGTGTGCTGATAAACCTGCATTACAGGTCTGGTTCTACAAATTATGGCTGACCCACACAAAAGTACTACACAGATAGTAAATAGACATTCTGTAACAAAATGCTATCATGTGACTTTAGTGCTGTGCATCATAGTATGTATACATATGCAAAAATAAAACCCCACCTATTAGAAGTGGGATTACAGGTATTACAAAGTGATATAAAAGTCTTCATATTTTTAACAGTATACAGTATCCAAGTTATTAAGAATTCTCAAAGGTTTAAACATACTTCTTTTTAAATCTAACTCTGGATACATTTAGAAGGTCCCGGCTGAGAAATCTCTGCCAGTGGTTACCTACTCCTGGGAGACTGGGCTTCACTGGCCCTGTGATCACCACAGGTACAGCCTGTCCGTGCATCACAATTACTTCTTGACTGGGAGTTCAGCACTGACCTTATAAGACACAGGTTCCTCTCTTGCTCATTACTGCCTATTCCCAACCCCTTACAGACAAATCCTTTACAGAACCCTTTCTCCAGCTCATGGTTCCTAAATGAAGCAGGAATAGTTTGCAGGTTTGTCTAACCTGAGGTTAGACATGTATCCAAGGACGGTGATGAGGGTGTTCCAGTTCAAAACCAGGAGATATTTTGTGATTTAAACAACAATAACAACAGCCACAACCTCTGTTGCTCAAGTCTTGAGTGTAAACTTTGTATATGACAATGTTGTCATGCCAAAAGGCTAGGCTTTGTCGATGGAAGAAAACGGGAGGTTTGCCGCTCGTTTGGAGAACAGGTATTAGCATCTCTAATTTGTTCCTCAGTTCTCTCTTGTCTTCAGGTCATGAACTACAGGAGCCCTAGATTACACACACAGTCACCTCAGTTTTACATAGTAGAGAGCTGCAGGCTGAGAGAGGTTAAGAATTTGTCTGAGGTTAGGAGTGAGGATGTTAGGTCATGCCCTAAGTCACTCTTCTCAAACCTATGTAGGATGGACACTGACTTACAACCTTGGCCAGACATTCCCCAGAATTTCCTCATTTTTTTTTTTACAAGAACATGTAGCTTTATAAGGCACTATCATTGTTACTCACTATGTCTGGCTTTTTTTAAAAAAGTATTTCTACATACCATAAAAGTACAGTCTTTCCTTGTTTAAATGAGTTTACCTGAGTAACAAACCTGGGCTCTTTAGTAGGTTAAGCAATGTGTATTAATCACACATATATTTTTGTCTCCCAAGGAAAACAGATAATCTGTTAATTATCAGCCTCAAAAGTTTACAAATCACTCATTTCACCACACAGTATGCTATTAATCATATAAGTTAAAGGGGGCCAAGCTAAAAGCATTAAGGCCATCACTCTGACTCGTTCTGCAAGGACACAAGGCTATCTCTGTTCTCTTTTGCAACATGTTCCATCCCAGAGACAGAGAGGAACTGTTTCACGACGGGTTGTTACTACCCCCAAGGACTGCCACCTTATCCTAGTTTTGGGAAACAAGGTGGTATAAGTCTGTAATTCTCGAATATTGAAGGCGGAGGCAGGAGAGTTGCAAGTCTGTGGCTAGCCTCAATTATACAGTGAGACTTGCTTCAGAAAACCAAAGAGGTGGGGAGAAAAAATAAGGATGAATTTTCTCTAAGATGAGGGAGTTAGTCAAAGATAAGCAGCAGAGAGTTATACTAAGCAGTTGTATTACATTGTTGTCTTTCTTTACAAACCGAAGTCGTAGACAACATTCCCACTGGAGAAATGAGCAGAAGAATGCAAATCCTGGCATCCTGCAAACACAGGATGAGAAAGAAAAAAATAATTTAACTAGATTCTAATTTTATTACTAATTTAAAGTTACTCTAAAATCAACTAATTTACTTCTCTATCACTGAAATAAAAATATTACAGTAAGTCAAGGTTTTTGGATAGTTTCTGTTGGGAAAGACAGCCAGCCCATCAAGTAGGTGAAGCCAGTATAATATCAAAACTTAGAATAAATCATAATCACTCAGAAGTGCTTAGTGAGTCTCAAAGTAGACGATGGGGGATCTGCAAAATTAAATATTTTTAATATAAATGGATTCAGTGAATTAACCCAGCAGCTGTGTTTATCTACTTTATGCTTGTCCCCAAAAACCTCACAGAGAAATTAAGATTTATTTAAACCTGCACCTCAATAGCTGAGCAGTTAAATGATCAACCTTAACCTCTAAGCTGATTTAGCTACCTCCCACCCATGACCCCAGTGTACTTGCTTCTTCTTATTGGTCTGGCTCTTTGGGCTTCAGGTATTTTTTTCATGATCTCTCTTTGGACTCCTTCTTCCCATGGCTCCAGTTCCTCCATCCTCCTAGCCCCTCTCTCTCTCTCTCTCTCTCTCTCTCTCTCTCTCTCTCTCTCTCTCTCTCTCTCTCCCTCCCTCCCTCCCTCCCTCCCTCCCTCCCTCCCTCTCTCTTTCTCT
>NW_021620703.1:3652484-3683879 GCF_004785775.1 Grammomys surdaster | reverse complement strand
CCTCTCTCTTTCTCCACCCCCCTCTTTCCTGGTAAGATTCCTTTTTATTTATTTACTTTTTTATTAAATTATTGTATTTATTTACATTCCAAAAGTTGTTCCCCTTTCTAGTCCCCCCTCCCTGAGTTCTTCACCCCAGCCCCTAATCCCCCTCCCCACATCTGAGAGGGTGCTCCCCCACCCATCCCCATCTCACCCCATCAGCTCCCCCACCCTCACTTCATGCCCACCAGCATCCCTCTTCCCTGGGGAATCAAGTTTCTACAGAATTACGTGTATCCTCTTCCACTAGGGCCACACAAAGCAGTCCTCTGCTACACATGTGCCCAGGACCACATACCAGCCCATGTTCGCTCCTTGGTTTTTGGCTTAGTCTCTGGGAGCTCTGAGGGGTCCAGGTTAGTTGACACTGTTGTTCTTCCTATGGGGTTGCAATCCCCTTCAGCTCCTTCAGTCCTTCCTCTAACTCTTCCATATTGGTCCCCGACCTCAATCCAATGTTTGGCTGTAAGTATCTGCATTTGTCTCAGTCGGTTGCTGGTAGAGACTCTCAGAGGACAGCCATGCCAGGCTGCTGTCAGCAGCCACAATATGGCCACAGTATTATTGTCAGGATTTGGTGTGTGCATATGGGATGGATCCTAAGTTGGGCTGGTCATTGGGTGGCCTTTCTTTCAGTCTCTGCTCAATTTTTGTCTCTGCATTTCCTTTAGACAGGAATAATTCTGGGTTAAATTTTTGAAGATGGGTGGGCAGCCCCATGCCTCAACTGGGGGCCATGTCTATCTACTGGGTGTGGTCTCTTTCAGTTCCATTTTCCCACTGTTGGGCACTTCGGCTGTCATCCCCATTGAGTCCTGGTAGTCTCTCACATACCAGGTCTCTAGGACTTTCTAGAGGTTCCCCCTGCCTCCTAACCCCTACTGCTGCATATTTTGATTTCTCCTCCTGGCCCTCTGGGCGGTCCTCCTGTTTCTCCCCATACCTGATCTTGTCCCTCCTTTTCCCCTCCCCCCCTCCCCTCTCCCACCAAGTTTCTTCCTTCCCTCTGCCTCCTGCAAAGGATATTGTCAATAAGACAAAACGGCAACCTACAGATTGGGAAAAGATCTTCACTAACCATTGTTCTGATAGAGGCTAATATCCAAAGTATACAAAGAACTCAAGAAGTTAGAATTTAAAAAAAAAAACCCTAAGTAATCTAATTTAAAAATGGTGTACAGAGCTAAACAGAGAATTCTCAACAGAGGAATCTTGAATGGCTGAGAAGCATCTAAAGAAATCTTGAACAACCTTAGTCATCAGGAAAATATAATTCAAAACAACTCTGAGAATCCACCATACACCAATCAGAATGGCTAAAATCAAAAACTCAAGCAACAGTACATGCTGTCAAGGATGTGGAGAAAGAAGAACACTCCTCCATTGCTGGTGGGATTGCAAACTGGTAAAACCATTCTGGAAATCAATCTGGCAGTTCCTCAGAAAATTGGAAATAGCTCTACTTGAAGACCCAGCTATATCACTCCTGGGAATATACCCAAAAGATGGTTCACCATACTACAAGGACACTTGCTCCACTAAGTTCTTTTTTTTTTTTAAAGTTATTTGTTGATGCTTTTAATTTATTTTTTTTATTTCTATTCAATTGGAATAATATATTGGTTTTTTGGAAAATGTGAACAATTAAAAGAAAATGCAAAGACTTACAAAGAGACAGCATTGAGAAATACAAAAGAAAGCATTCTTGGGCTGACAGCTATACAATGTCTAATCTATAGTTTACAGAAAGTATCTAATTTTATAATTCTTTTTCTCAAATCGTAATTAATTCACACAGGGGTTATAAACACAGAAAGGCAGGATGTGGTGAAGGGAATGACACTGGAGTGTGGGTGTTCAGGGGGAATACAGATATCTTCAGAACCAGGTATCGGCTGGGTGAAGGTTCAGGGGACAAGTCACTATGACTCTGCCTATGACTCGCTTGTCCTTATCTAAGTTGGTATTGTCTGCCCAGGCTACCTATTTACAAGGTCTATGACTACTCAGGCTTATAAATTTCCACAAAAGCTGCCTGTTGACATTAGCTTATAGCCATCTGTTTCAATGTTTTTCCACTGAGACCCAAGACTTGGTGTTAGTATACATGTATGACAGGCCTATTGCTGATTTTAGGCCTATGGCTGATTTTAGGCCTACAATGTGTAAGCAGGGCTGCCCCTGACATCTCCTCCCTTCTCTAATTGTAGAAGGACTGTGGCAATTCTAAACTTGCGAAGGCAGGGATAGAGGCCTGACCTCCAGTATTTGAAGGGGACCTTGTAATGGCTCCAGTCCCCCTGTCGTTGTCCAGTGAGGCATGAGGGCCATACCCGTCCCGATTCATAGCAGCCTTATTTGTAATAGCCAGAAGCTGGAAACAACCCAGATGTCCCTCAACCGAAGAATGGATACAGAAAATGTGGTTTATTTATACAATGGAATACTATTCAGTGATTAAAAACGAGGACATCATGAATTTTGCAGGCAAATGGATGGGACTTGAAACTATCATCCTGAGTGAGGTAACCCAGACTCAAAAGAGCCTTGTATAATCTGAATAAATGGCTCAAGTCTTTTTCCTGTTTCTTCAGTCTTGTCCCAGACGTTTACTGCTGCTATGAAACATAATGTCATGGTCTCTTTGTCTATCTCAGCAGGGATCTGTAAATAATGTTCTATTCATATCTATTTTTTCAGAAAATAAGTTAATTAACTTTTTAGTTCTTTTTCAATAAACCCCGTGTTTAATAGTAAAAAGGATTAACTGTAAAATCTGACTTTTTGCATAATAAAGATTATATGTCTTTTTATGGAGTGTGTGCATGTGTGTCTGTGAGAGACGTAATTTTAAGTTTTGATTTTCAAATTACAAATTACATTTTATATATTTATTTTAAGCCCGTCAAACTCTATCTTCAAATTCTGTTAGTAACTGAAAAATATTGAATTTTAATTCTGAATGGAATTGGAAAAAATAAATGCATTGCTTTTACAGAATAGTAAACTAACTGTTACAAGTAACCAATATATTAGTTCCATAAATATGGAAAAAAATAGATATAAACCTCACGGTAAAATTAGCTACTTTAGAGCATTTCAGTGCTTTTAGTAAGGAGCTAGAACATCATTTTAAATGTGTTGTGCATTCCCCTTTGCAAACATTCAAGAAATATGACAATCCAAGGCTTCTGTTAAAGTATCATAATACTCAGGCTATTCACTCCAAAACAGCAAACTGAGCTGTTGAAACATTGATGAAACTGAGCTGTTGAAACTGAGCTGTTGATGCTTGAAAACATTCAAACCATCAATTAAGAACATGCCCATGGGGCTGGTGAGATGGCTCAGCGGTTAAGAGCACTGACTGCTCTTCTAGAGGTCATGAGTTCAAATCCCAGCAACCACATGGTGGCTCACAACCATCTGCAATGAGATTTGATGCCCTCATATGGGTGTCTGAAGACAGCCACAGTGTACTTACATATAATAAATAAATAAAAAAAATCTTTAAAAAAATAAAAAAAGAACATGCCTATGTTAAGATGTCTTTTTTTTTTTTTTGGCATAATTCTAATTCACTGCTGTTTCCCCACGCGATGAATCCAATCCTCAGCCCACTCAGCAAGATGACGAGTAAAGGCAGAAATCAGTATTTTCCTTCATTTTCTTTCTATGATCCACAGTTGCTGAAACCTTTAAGGAAAAGTTAGCTGATACCAGGAAAGAATATTAAAACGGGGCAAAAATTCACCTATGCAAATACTTTGTTTTCTGGTTGCATTAGTACTGCTTGAATTTTGGTGTTTTAAAACCAGTTCAAATATACAAGACAGTTAAAATTCCAACCATGAATTTAAAAGGAAAACCAAAATGAAACCCACCCTTCATGCGTGTTTGCAACCTGCATCCCTGTTACAGTCAAAGAGAGACTCTCAAAGCAGCGTCCGCCTCCAGCTCAGCACCGGCTCTTAGCAGAGGCGCTACAAAAATTCAGCTCTCCAAAGATTGTTTCTGGTAAACTAAGCTTTGTAAATATCGCTGAATAAAGCAGGGGGGTGGAAGAGAAGTAGCGCAAGAGAGCAGGAGATAGAAATAAAAGGGAGGGAAGAGGGGGAAAAAACAAAATGAAGATGAGAATATGGTATACCATAAGAGCTGTCTTACAGCCAGGAAGAAGCCCGGTGATGCTGCTGAAGGACCCTCAGACCAACCCTAAAGCAGCTGAAGCCACAGCCAGAGCAGCTGAGCTCTGGCAGCTGGTGGCTCTACTACTACCTGGTAACTTTAGGATTTGACTAAACTGTGTCAGTATTTCCCACAGAGAAATATAATGTCTACAAGAAAATAAAAGTGCTCAGTGGGCTTAAGAATCACCCTAGTTATATCCTGGAAGTGGTGGCACATGGTTTTAATCCCAGCACTCAGGAGGCACAGGTAGGTGGATCTCTGAGTTTGCCGTCAGCTGGTCTACACAGTGAATTCTAGGACAGCCAGGGCTACACAGAGAAACCCTGTCTCAGAAAGAAAGAAAGAAAGAGAGAGAGAGAGAGAGAGAGAGAGAGAGAGAGAGAGAGAGAGAGAAAGAGAAAGAATCACCTTAGAAGCTTTTGATTATGAGGTGGCCTCTGGAACAAGAGACGGACTATGACTTTTGGCCTATCTTTCCAGGGCTTTTATCACTCTCATTATTTAAAAAGGATGAGCTAGTACCCCAAGACTGAATTGGTTAGTCAGTCAGTCACTTTACAAGAATGTCAGGGAGCTCTTGTCAACCTGCACAGATGGTTCAGCTCAAAGAAGCCCTCAGTTTCTTAGTCTCCCTCTCCTCCCTTAACAGAGATCACGCAAGTCCCACCGCCTGGCTCAAGCACGGAAGGAGATGTACATTCCAAGCAGATGTCTGATGAAGATGTTGAGTGCCTCTACAGGGAACGGCTGAGGATTACAAACTCAGCAAATATGTCAAGAGCTGTACTGTGCAGCAGAGCTCCCTGTGCAGATGGAAGTTTTCTGCCTGCTCTGTCCAATCTGGCAGGAGCCAGCTGCATGCAACTCTCGAGAATTAGAAGTGTGGCTAAGAATTTTATTTAACTCGACTTCTATTCATTGTCATTAAACCTGCCGCATGTGGCAAATAGCACAGTTACAGGGTTTAGAATTAACTGATCAAACAGTATCCTCATTCTGCAGAAATGAAAACTAAAGCTATTTTTAAAACAATTTCTTCCCCCAGCTATAATCATTACTTATATTTAGACATACTGTAGAATTTCCTAGTGAATATATTTATATACCACAAACTACATGGATACATATTTGAATACATATACATGAAATATATATTGACATTTTGGGCTAAAGTACAGATCCAACCATTTTGTCATATTCTATAATAATATATGTCCAGCACACAACAAACACCTGGCAGGCATTGGGTGTTATTAATTAACAGTTAGCATTAATAATGACTTAGTTGTAGGACACTGTTATCTTGAGAAGACATTATAAAACTATAATTTTCACAGATTAGATTGCTTTTTTGCCTTTATATGTATTTGTCTCTTGTTCACTTTTTTTGTTGAATACTTGGATAAATATCTAGAAAAAGACAGGATGGATCGAATGCTTCTGTCAAAGACTGTGGATACATATTATCAAATTAGTAACCAGAGCAGACCCATGAGAAACTGACATTGCTTTGAAAGTATTAGATGTGCTTTACCCACATCCCTGTTAAAATCTTCTGGGAGGAAAACATGATGATGATGCATATTTACAGAAGAGGCATTAAGGTTAAAAATATCATAATCAGCCTGGAAAGCGTCTCTAATCTACCATAAACAGCAATGAACACAGTCTGCGTGTTCATTTGGGGGGATACCACACAGCTCCACAGAAAACAGCTTTTCCTTCATCACCACAGACGACTAACCCGGCACATGGACACCAGGCAAATGACTGCCTTGTCTTGGGAGCCATGTGATCTGACACACCACTGTGTTTTTAAATTGAGGAACCCTGCTCAAAGCAGCACGATACTCAGACTGTTAAGAGATGCGCAGACAGAACTGGGCCATCATAGGAAAGCACGGTTTGCAATTCCCATCTTGACTGCTCATTCTGGGGCATGTGATCCTGGAAGGGAGCCAGAGCCACCCACACGGTCACATCTCCCTCAGTCATCCTCCCAGCAGGAACAGATTTAATGTGCAAATGGAGAGACATTATACATTTAGGTTATTTAGATATTGAGTATGTCCCTTATCCTTGTGGGGTGAAACAAAGGATGGAGGAAAGAGAAGGAGGGGGAGAAGGAATGAGAGAAAGTGCATATATGGAAGGAAGGGTTATTTTTAGCTCCCCTCAAACGTCCATCTACTCTATCACATCGTAGTGTTCCCAACACCCTGCTCACACTGCTTGTAGTCAGTTAGCTGGTGCTATACCTCTGTTATATTTGTAGTGAGTTAGCTGGTGCTATACCTCCGTTATACTCCATGGAAGGTGTCAGGGTGTTCTTAGGCTCTGCCAAGTATGTTTAAAATTCAATTACACTTACATAACCACAATGAAATCTCTGGGGAAATAAGTGTCTAAAGTGGATTTGATCTTTCAGAAGTAGAGACTTTTTATTAGTCTTATAGCTCACACATGCCAAATGGAATCCTCATTTACTTCAACCAATGAATAGGAAAAAAAAAAAAGGTGATCAATATAGTAACTTTATGTATACACAGTGCATGCCAATTTAGCTGTAGTGGGAATAAAGTAAATAGCACAGGGAATTTTCATTAAACTCAGAAAGTTCTGAGATCAGTGTCTTACAAAGTGTGTCGTTTTTCCCACTGCGTGGGAAAGGTTGGCTTTATATGTATCCATAGAAAAGGTTATTTCAGGAGACATTTGTTCGCAAAATGCTCGCTTCCCTTCCTCCAAAGGAACAGAGCTAAATTACCACATTAGAGAAACATGTAATAAGGGAAAGAGACAGCAGTGAAAGGCCATAGGAAAAACTTCAGTCCAATTAGCAAGTTAGGGGGGGAAATAAGGTCAAAATCTAAGTTGATTTAATAGGAATAGTCTCAATTACTCATAGAAAAGTCTCCAAAGTTTTATGAACTGGATCGCATTAATTTTGTATAGGATTTAATAAAAATACAAAAAGAGGAGTTCAGAAGCAAGCTTTAAAAATCTGACTCTTAAATCAAAAGGTTTCACTGGACATTAGATATTCCGGTGTGAATGTTTTATAAAGTCCCACAAATATCGATGACTTCATCAGATGCACCGGTGATCCCTAAGTGGTACACAACTGGGTCAACACTGGCTTTGGTTTTGGTCTTCCAGAATCTCCTACTCCTTGAAAATGCTTTCTGGATACTGACTGTTTGAGAGAGATGGGGGCAGCCCATTACAAGATTGCCAAATGCCTCCCCGTGTGACTCAGAGTGTGCACATGGAGAAGAACAAACTCAAGAGCTCCACATTTCAATGCTGACCTTTCTCTGTTGGAGAAAAATAAATGCAAGCTGAGAACATGTGGCGCTATCATTATAACAAAGACACACGAAAACACACAGGCACACAAAGGTGCACACGTGCGTACACACACACACACACACACACACACAACCACCCAATCGCCTGGAAAGAAGCAGAACAGCCCAGAAAGGAAACATCAGTGTTCAGTTATGAGACACTATATATTTCCACTGAACTTGAGAGTTCTCTTACTCATGACTTTGAAGAGCACAGGGAAGACACAGTAGCTTGAGTTCCTGCTCAGCTGGACTAACAATAGACAAGATACCTTTCGGCACCAAGCTCCCTGCTTCTACCTTTCACATTAAAGCCCAGATTTTGTCAGTGTTAGGATTCCCAGTCCACTAAGTCTTAAGGTGGAGAGCCTTTGGGGCTGCTTGGCAAGAAGCTGACATGGGCCAAGGACAAGGAAATGGGCTGTGTGGCAGGAATATAACATTGGCAAGGACAAGGAAGTAGGCTTCAGGCAGGAATCTGACATTAGGCTAGAACAAAGTAGTAATCTCAGGCAGGAATCTAAATCTTAGGCTAGAACAAAGAAGTACTTTCAGACAGGAATCTAAATTTTAGGCTAGAACAAGGAAGCAGGCTTCAGACATAAAAATGACCTTGGGCTAGGACAGGGAAGTAGGCTCAGATACTTTGGTCATCCTGATAAGGCATTAGAAACAGTGATCACGGGAGTGTTCATGTAATTGGGTTTAATGCCTTGCTTTTTCTTTGACTATTTGTGTTTATTGTATTGCTTGTTCCTTGACTATTTGCATCTATTGTATTGCTAGACCCTCAACCTAGGACTGTCCTTAATACATGCATGTAATTAAAATGGTATAAAAGCATAAAGGAAGAGGGGGCATAGGATAGGGGATTCTAGAGAGAGGAAATGGGGAAAGGGGAATGACATCTGTATTGTAAATAAATATATATATAAAAGAAAGGGTCGCAAGGGCCAGAGATAATTGTTTCTATGATGTTGACTTACAGAAAAAGACACAGGGCGTAGTACAGAACATGACACCGGTGAAATGGTGCCCACTAAGCAAGTAAATACCCAAAGATTCAGTGCATGGAAGTAATTGGAAGGCATGCAGCCAAGCCCGCCCCAGACTTCTGGAAGGAAAGCAGATGTTCCACATAAATGACAATGTCTGTGCAGTTTGGTCACAGTGAGCTGTTCCTGTCTCATACAGGAAAGATCTACAGCAGTGTGAGCAACAGCTGTTCTCAGCTGATCAGTGTTTACAGTTCCCAAGCAAACACCAGCCAGCCTTCAGCCTGATAAGCACTGAACTGTAACTCCTTCCTGCTAACTTTCCCCATTGGAATTTTTCAAGACTTTAGGCAATGGCCTTTTATGGGTCATGCATTTACATTGTGAATAGCTATATATAGAGAACATTTTCATGACATGGATCTAGTGACGATGTGCACTGTAATAATGCCATTTCATTGTAGTGACTCTTTTAAACGTGTGTGTGTGTGTGTGTGTGTGTGTGTGTGATATAGAATGACTATACACACACACAGATACACACACAGACACAAACACACACACACACACACACTTTTCTGCATATACATCTGCACACAAGACAGAATCAGACAGTTGTGAGCTGCCATACGTTGGCTGAGAATTGGACTCAGGAACTTTGGGAGAGCAGCCAATGTTCTTAACCACTGAGCCATCTTCTCCAGTCCCTGGGATGATGTTTCCTTATGGAAATTGAAACCATGAACACTGGGCAAGTGCTTTACTACTGACCACCATTGCTTGCTCTTGAAGTTTTTTTTTGTTTTGTTTTGTTTTTAAATTCACTTCACATCCTGCCCACTGCCTCCTCCTGGTCACCTGCTCCCACAGTCCTTGCCCCATCTAACCCTCCTCTTCTCCTCTGAGAGAGTATCACTCATCCCTGGGTATCCCTCTACCCTGGCACATCAAGTCTCTGCATAACCCTTGAGTTTTTAAAGACTGGGTCGTATTACATATCTCAGAGAACATCCTTTCTCTGACTATGGAGGGTTGGGATTAGAGGCCAGCACCACCATGCCTGACAACAGTGATACTTTCTGACAGACAGACATATAAAATTCCCATGTGGTTGTCGAATGGCTGCTTTAGCTCTCAAGCTAAAACCTGCTTTTTTTCCTCTTTAATAACAAATCACTAAAGTATCCTGGAAACAAGGACATCCTCGAAGAACAGAGCTGTCTTAAAAGCAGACTGCCTTGTTGGTCCTTTGGGAAGTAGAACTGGACACAGCATGGTTTTGTTCTCGGTACTACTGACTTCGTACTGAAGACACGCTCCCCGGAAACGCTGCTTCCACAATCTCTGGCTCGCGGCTCTGGCCCTTTGCCACAGTTCCCAGCTGCACTGTGCATCTCCAAAGGCCCATGCTGCTGCTCCTCCAAGCTGCTCAGTGTGCCGGGAGCCTGGCAGCTTCCCTCTGTGGGAAGCATGGCTGCAGATGACTAGTTGAAAAGAAAACGCCACCCCAGGTTGAATATCATCTGGCTTCTAATCAGTTTCCAGATGACTGGCTGCACTGGGTGGCTTTTTTTTTTTTCCCATTTGCTTTTACAAACACGGTTTAAGAACTTGATCGTTAAGTGAGAACATGATCTCGATACTTTGGAATAAAAGTAGGTAGACGCATGTGAGTACATTTCCCACAAAAGCTGCTGATTTTAACGTACGATGCTATTCTTCAGAGAAGCCTATGAATATTAATATTCTAAGACATACTGAACATCGAGAAATCTCAGGAAACAATCATGAGTAACCTTTAGCCAAAAGAAACAAGACTCTTTTTTCAAATACAAGCATTTGCACAGTATATTATTATATTATTTGCATCTATATATTAAAATGCTCAGAAGAACCTACTCCGAAGGGCAGTCCAGTCTACTCCCACTAACGGTGAGTTCCATGCTGAATCTTTTACTTAACATCCTAGTCTTGATTAATAATGATTTTCTTTAGGTCAAATTGTATCTGGTACAAACAGAAACTCTGAGTAGTTCTCCAGTGAAATGAAACAGCCATTTTTATAGAAAAAGCATTTTTTTTAATAGTCTGCAGAATACCCTAAAATCTACAACTACCATCCTGTTAATTGAATTTGTGGCAAAAAACATCACCAAATGCTGGACAGTTTCTTATTCTTGCCCATAAAGAACTGTTATTTGTTTTGCCCGAGACTGCTTCTGCGCAGTTTCTGGCTAAGATCCCTCTCCTATTCCTCAAAGCAGACCATCAGCTTAGGTGTTTATTTCCTGTCTGTAAGAAGAAACTGAGGCTACCTACAGACTGAGACCTGAACTCCTACTCAGTCACACCATACTCTTTGTCCATGAAGGTGATCAGCTGAAATAGGGATCACACTGCTCCCTCTATGGACTGTATTTATATGCAAATGAGCGCACACACACCCCATACTCAGGTACAGTCACTAAGTATGAAGCAGGTAATTTCCCATAGGCTTTAGTTTAACTGGAAGAAATAGTTTCATTTCATCAGTTTCTATGATAGTTAAGTCTTTTTTTTTTTTTTTTTTTTTTTTTTTTTTTTTTGCCTGTTGGAACTTTGTTGCTGGGCAACCACGAAGAGAAGGATAAGAGGGAGGCAGAAAGTCTCAGTTGTATTTATTCAGGCCAAGCAACTATTAAATCGGTTACTAAAACTTTTATTAAGGTGAGCAGTGTTTAAAAGCACAGGGTTCAGCTGTCTTCTGGGATGATTTTAAATTAAAGGTCCATAAAGCAGAGACCATGATGAGTTTTTCTTCCCCCTTTTCAAATATGAAACTAGACCCAACAGCTATGAAGGACAACAAGGTAGCTCATTGAAAAGTGGCTCTGCAGTGCCCATTAGAAAATAAAAATGAATATTTACCTAATGTTTTTATCTAATAAACTTACTTTTGTTGTTTGGTATTTTGGCTCTTTTGAGAGGCCAGGTTCGCATCAAGCTCTTTCAAGTCCCCTGCTAAGTGTAGGATTACAAGTGTGAACCACATGCAGGCATTAGTTTAAGGTTTTGTATCTTGGATTTCTCCGTTTGTATGTAATAAGTTATTCCATAGGGAAAAAATAGGCAAATTAAAACATAAATCAGATTCATATGTGTTTGAGAATATTTACATGGTTCCATAAAAGTGCTTAATTGGTTGAAGCTATTAATTATATTTTAATAATCTTTCAGAATTTTCTTCATATTTTACACACTATATAAATACGACTTTAAGATAAGAAAATCACCCAGTCTTACAGTTTTTATAGGGAGGGATGTGTATTTATCCTGTGAATTATTTATAAGTTTACGAAGGTATTCGCACCTACTCAGATATCCCAAACAGTACTTCCCTGACAGATAGACTTTGGTCAAAAAAGAAGAAGGATACAAAAGCAGGATTTGTTCTTTAGGAAGGGGAAGAAAAAAAAAATCAAAACCAGACTGTGTATAAAAAGCAGGAAGGGAAGGAAGGGAATTCTATGGGGCAATGCAGAACTGTACATGGCTGGTGATACAGCCTGAACAGCTATGAGCAACAAACTAATCAGACTTGGGCTATCCAAATGAGATTTAAGCTTGACGATATTAAATAGTGAATAAGTCTTGAAGGGGTAAACGTATATTATGCTCTGTATAGAATGACTAATATTTACATATTTTCCACAAATGGAAACCTCTATGACAGAGAATAAAGAAGAAACTATTTAATTCTCATTTTCACATAGAGATGAAAAGCTTTTATAAAAAACCCTTTCTTGTGCACATGGCTGTGGGGCCTAAATACATGGTGTTTCTCAATCACAAATTCTGCTGCATGTTTCTCTTTGTTGCTAGTTCTCTCTTAAAGAAGCTTCCTTTTCTAAGATGGGCTTATTGGATCAGAAAGACACCATTTATACTCATACTAACAAAAATCACTCAGTAAGTAAATATGCCTTTTATTTTTCAGCAATATAGTAATAAAAATAACTGCCTTCTAATTTCCTTGAACTTGAAGCTTTTTGTTTTGACTATTGTATTACAGAACAGGGTTGCATTTAATTTAGTGCTACAATATCACTAGATATGAAGGTTGTACATGCATACTAGCTATAAACATGTCTAAGAAATTAAATCAAAGTACAATACTGACTACAATTACAAGCAAGTATTCATGTATAAAGATTTTGAAGACAGAAATCTCGTGAATCTGAAATACTTTCAGCTGTGAGCTCAGAGGAGTCTAGGCCAACAGGTCTGGAATTGAATCTCAACTTTAGTAGTACTGAGGGAAGTTTTTCTTCATCTCTCTAACACAGTGGTTCGCAACCTTCCTAATGATGTGACCCTTTAATACAGTTCCTCATCTTGTGGTGACCCCCAACCATAAAATGATTTCATTGCTGGTTCATAACTGTAATTTTGCTACTGTTATGATTTGTAACATAAATATCAGTGTTTTCCGATGGTCTTAGGTGACCCCTGTGAATGTGTTGTGACCCACAAACTGAGAAGCACTGCTCCAAATTGTTTAAATTATGTTGAGGAAACATGGAATTTCACTGAGAAGTAAATGAGAGAAAGAGTTTAGAGGTCCAACAACAATAAGCTTATGCTCTTTCTTTTGGGTTTGTTTTCTGCTCTGAAGGCTGGGTAAATCCCAGGTGGAGGAGCTTCTCAGCATCACAACAGCCCAGAGATGAGTAGCTCCCCTCAGTCAATATTCTGTGTAGTTCAGAGTTAACAGTTAAACTGTAAAAATAGTTGGATTAAGATATAGCAATGATTAAAAGTTGATATAGACATCTAGTCAACACGATCACATTCCAGTATTGATATTATAATAATTCAGCTTGTTATTCAGGAAGAAAATGTATTTGCAGGGGACACAGTGGCAGCTTTGCATAGGAAACGGTTGACAGGGCCATTAGAAAGTGGAATCACTCATGGATCTGCAAACCCTTCTTAAAAGTAGTTCCTCTACTATCCCTCCCCATTCTTGTCTCCTCTTCCTCTCCCACTACCCCCACTACTCTCCCCTTCCTCTTCCACTACCCTCCCTCTCCTCTTCCACTGCCCCTCCCCCTCCTCTCCCACTCCTCCTCTCCCTCTCCCCTTTTTCTCATACCATATTGCACTAGTGGATATGCTTTGCCAGGCCGTCCATTAATGGCGCTTACAGGGTTCACAGCTGGGTAAGACTGACCTAACTTTTCTCCTCTGGTATGGTGCTTAGCATCCTCAAGCATTGTGAAGGCAGCTTCCAGGTCAGCGTCAGCGTGATTAGCTCATGATTCAAGTCTATGGTGTCTTTAGCATTAGACTCTTACTGTCAAGTTCTATAAGGTAACCAACAGCATTAGAAATATCTTGTAATGCTTGTGGGTCAGTGGAACTTCACTGGTAAACAATTCTAGGAGAAGCAACCCATTCCTAGAGCTGGGATTTTTTTTATTGGTTAGCCTGTTGTGTCTAGTAGGGCCATTGTTGCCCTGTTACAGGTCATACTATTTTAACTCTTTTTTACTAATATGTACTGATATAGGTTCAGAAGTTTCTACAGTAGTAGTTTTCCATCTGATTTTTTTTTTAAAAAAGGATTTAGTGTTTTTTTATCCCTCCAAGTATTACCCCATTACTGCTTTCCCTCCACCAAAGGCTATAACCACTGTCAAGACTCCTGTGTGTTCCAGGTAATGCTTTGATACACAATAAAAGATACTTTGAGTTTTTCAGACAGAATATCGCCTGTGAATATGAATGTGCCTGCCTTCTATTATGTTGTTATTCTTTTCTGTTCTCTTGCACACCATATGTCACAACCGAGGAAATCAACAACCCTGGGAAGCCACAGAACACATCTGACAGCTGCAGGACTGGCTGATTCACGGATGGTGACAGAAAAACATTCACCACAACTGGGGGTACAAAGCGTGTGGACTTTAATGAGCCTGGCTACAGGGGGAGAAAAACATGTCCAACGTTTTCTATTTTTAATTGGGAAGTGTCATCTCATAGAGCTTCCGTGAGTCTCACTATACTTTGTTATGTGTTCCTCATAAACACAGCGCATGGCAGAATACACAGGCAAATGTTGGCCTTGGCGAGAATTCAGCTTGAAATAACAATGACATTTTGTATTTTTCAAAAATTGATACTGGCTTTTTATCTAACTGTGGAACATTTGGTACATCACTGCTATCCTGATACCCTTTTCTGTTTATAAGGATTATTAAGTTTAATTATTTTGTTGTTGGTCATTAACTATGAATGCTATTGCAGTTCAGTAATTATGGGTTACTTATTTATTATATGTGCATATGTGCATGCATATGTCTATGTGAATTTATGTATATCATATGTGTGTAGGGGCTTTTGGAGGTCAGAGGGAGTCAGGTGCCTTGAAACTGGAGTTACAGGTAGTTGTGAGCCTCTTTGGGGGAGTGATGAGGACCAAAGCTGGGCCACTCTGTAATAACAGCAGTGTACTTAACTTGTGAGCCATTTCTCCAGCTTTTAGTCTTGACTGCAATTTGTTTTCTGATTTGTGATTATTATATCCAGTGAAAGCCAGTAAACAAAGAACAACTACAAGGGGGATTTCTTAGCTTTTGTTCTACCCTAATATATATATTATATAATGTGATGTATTATTAATAATCGATGTTATATAAATTATATAATATATGTAATAATTATCATATATTACATATATATCAATTATTCATGGGCATATATGTGGTACAACATGAGTCAGAGAAATGTCAGGAAAGCTATACCTTTGATGTCTCACCAAGATGACTGCCAAAGCAAGACCTGAACAAGGATGACACTAATAGACTCACTAACATGGAAGGGGAAAGTTCAGGAAGCTTCAACTCTAGACAAAGAACTACAGGATGTAAGGAATGATGACATCAGGAGAAATAGTCTTCCCCATGGAAAAGTACACGAATTGTTTATTATAGTACTAAATGGTCATCCCTGAAAATATACATATAAGTAATAACATACAGAAAAAGTAAATATTTATCTATCCAAACACATTTGCACACACACACACACACACACACACACACACACACACACACACAGCACACCAATTAAAGAAAAAGTGATCTTGAATTTGAGAGGGAACAAAAGGCAGGAGCACATGGGAGAGCTTGGAAAGAGGAAGAGGAAGTGGGGAAATGATATAATATAACTTAGAAAATTAAAAACCATGAAAGAATAGAGTAGGTAAGACAGGATATTTGAAGGTTGATCAATATATTCCTGGGGACCTGTATGGAGTAGCAGTTGTCAGTGTGAGTGTTGGGCTGAAATCACAAAGTACTCCCTATGTCGTGACCTTAATGTGTGCCAGCTTGCTGATGCACGCATTAAATGGGGTCAGGAAAAGCCTAACAAAGCAATACCAAGTGCCATTTTCAACTGTGCATGCAGTCAGAACAGGCATACATTGGCAGACACAACCCTCAGGAGTCAGTCCCACCCTGGTACAAGGTCAGGGGTCAACTGTGTAGATGCCTTCGAAAAAGAAACTTGTATGGAGTTTGCAACCTTAGCAATTTCCTACTGCCATGTTTCACAGGGAAGTTTAAATTAGACAGTGGTGGATGTCTGAATGTTAGGCACACAGTGCAAACGTTTAAAACCATCAAAAGAAAGCTGTTTCATCAAACTGACAATCGAGGCCATTGCTAACTTAAAAATGACTGTGCAATAGCAAATTCCAGGAGTTCAATACTGTAAGGAAACCTTGAAAGTTGCGGATTGCACGTGACATAACAAACTCAATGACTCCATCTAGCAAACTTCTGATTCACAGCACATTTTTGATGGAAGAAAAATTAATATTTGACTACTTACCTTAAATCAAAAGACAAAGAATACTCATTATTCTACCCCAGTTGAACTTTATCACCAGTGATAGAAGGGCTATCACTGAGGATCCTCGGAACATCCTACCTTGAGAGCTAGAAACAATTTTAAACCAGAAGTATCACAATATTGTAGGTAGAAAGAGAAATCTTATACAAAGAGCCACATTAACTTTAGGAGAATAAATGATGGATGATCTTTAAGTCACAGGAAGTCTCAGGTGGGCCTCACACAGAACAGTACTCTGCAAAGAACACCATGGAACATAATTAGGCCAAAGACTGGATGTTTCTCTTGCTATGTTGTCATGAAGAACTTTTCTGAGAAATTCTCTTTTGTGCTAAAGAAAGTGAAAGAATTAAAATCAACTCCCTTCTGCTTCAGTTAACACATTAGTTCTGAAGCTATGTCCTTCGCTGCTAGTTTAACTTTCAAAATATGTATCCCCATACTATACTCAATGGCAATCCAAGCTAAAATGCCACTAACCATACAGCCTGATTGTTTCACTTTTCTATGTCAAGACAGAAAACAAACAAATGAACAAACCTAAGCCACTTTAAAAATTACCTTGGCACTTGTTAAATGTTTTCTAGGAGCAATATCTCATACACTTCAGGCATCCAGCCTGAGATAGCTGGAGGAGTTGCCAGTGTTCTTAACTTCTGAGAGATCACTGCAGCCCATGGAAATGAAATTTGTGTAAAACTGATTGTCCTTATCCTCCCGTAAACCAACTGCACATCAGACCCTATACCCACATCTCTCCTCGATCACTCATCCCTGGTCTCCACAGAATTCTGCTAACACTCCAGCATTTCATTCTGCACCCCTGCATGCTTTCAACTCTCTATGTGGAACACAGTTCCACAATGCAGAGACCACTGCCTCAATCCCTTTAGTGAGGGAACATTTATCTGAGAGTATCTCCTTCTGACTCTTCTATAATCTATTCCATTTTATTTTCTCTATATCATTTACTACATTATAAAACCAGTTGGTCATTCTCTATCTCTACTACAGTTTAATCTTCAACAAGACAAATCACCCTTAGAAAGAAAAACTCATGATGCATGCTAGACACTGAGCATGAAAGTACTGTGTCCAATAAACTCTGCTCTACCCATGTGGACACACATGTACATGTTGCTAATTATATCTAAGCAAGATGCAATTATTATAACTTTTCCGTAAAGTGAGAATAATATACTAAGACTCTTTTAATGGTTCTAAACCGACATTAAACTTACTTTTAGAAGCTGTGCTCTGAGACATTATGTTTTGAAACTTTTCCTGGGGAAACCTGAGCAAACCTCTACTTGCTCCAGATAGGGCACCAACATCAAACCAAAGTAACGATTCAACTGAAGTCCAACTTGGTGAATCAATAAATTTACTGGACTTAGTTACTGGAGCACAAATAAGGGATTAATTATAGCAGTGTCTATGACTCACAGGCAGCTGCATCATCACAGAGCACCCTCCACCAGCATGGGTGACCAGTCACCAAAAGCAATCTTGGACTTCCATTCATGACACATAGGCAGCTCAGCTGGTTGGAGAGTCTCCTATTTCCAGAAATTGTTACTACTTACATAACCATAGGGAAAAGTCTTTTGAATCCTGTATGTTTCAGGTACTTCCTGAGTTTGTTTCCTTAATGAGTCTTAGGGAACTTCCCTGTAGAAATAAGTTTCATTTCTGAGAGAATTGCTACACAGCATTCCACCTCATTCTTTATGACAACTCCATGTTTTTCCCTGTGTCATGGAGGGGATGATATAAATATCTAATTATTTTCCTCCATCTATGGCTGAGTATCTGGCCACTATGCCATGGAGAGAGTAACTTGGACTGAGGAGCTTGGCTAGCCATGGCCTCTGCAGTGTAAGACCCACTGTGAAAAAAAAGGTCCATCCATGACTGAGGCTAGGATCAACAGTGATTGATGAGCATAAGGACAAATGTCCAGAAGACAACTTGATAGGCAGATCACATTCATTTATCGGAACAATAGCACTGAAAGCCTATAACCTCCTGTCTAGAGCTTTTGCTCTGGATTACAGTACGAGATCTCAAATAACAGGCTGTTAATCTGTTTAGAAAACAACTGCTAGAACCCGTAACAGTTTGGACACCATTGAACCGGTGGGCCTGTCTTTCCAAGCATGTTTATAGTTAGCATGAGGGGTCTGTTGGTGGGAGCCATGCAGGAAAGGCTACAGTAAGCAAGTGAGTTTTCCAGAGATGACCCACCATTTTTCATAGCTACAATGTGTGCATGGATCCCAGGGACTTTGTTCTAGGATTGCTTCTTGCTGCCGATATGTATTTCCTGCCACTGTTGTATCCCTCATATATCTGACATAGTCTATTGTTTCCTGGGTTTTTTAACCCGCTCTGTTGGGCAGATTTCCTGCAGAGTCAATATGCAGATGTAGTTTCATGTAATAATGCTGTTTACATGAAGTGATGGTTTCATAATTCCTGATAATGACTTTTATAGAACCCCTGAATTGATTAAAGTAATTTTAAGCCCCCTGCAGAATAAAAAAATAGAATTTTGTAAACTTTCGTGTGTCACAAGCTAATTGCACTAGGGAACAATTCCTTCTAGGTTAGGAATGAGGCCACTTATCTTAGTAACTAAGGTCATAAACTAGGAGGGGGAAATTTATGGGTGCAAGAACAAAAACAATGAGTGATTAACTAGTTTATCTATATAAGACTTCAAATAATAAGACACAAGAAAGATGGCTTGTCTTTTGAGAAAGCCCTTGATAACCTATGACATAAAAACTATTGCTTTAAACTTATAATGAAGTTGTCGAGATAAAAAAACAGATAAGAAATGTTTAGTTGGGTATGAGTCTTAATGGAAAGACATGGAAAAACAATTTAAAGTCTGTGATGCTCTGTATATGCTCGACCCAGGGAGTGGAATGTGATAATGTACTGAACCTCTGAACTTGTAAGTCAGCCCCAATTAAATGTCATCCTTATAAAGGTTGCTTTGCTTTGCTCATGTTTTCTGTTCATAGCAGTAAAACCCTACAGAAGACGGAAGTTGGCCTCAGTGCTAGAGTTTTGCTGTGATAGGCCTGACCATGTTTTTGTTTGGAGGAATGTGGATTTTGGATTTTTGGAAAGCAGTGGATTGCTTTAAGTGAGGCTTAAAGAGCTATGTTAGTAGGAATACGGAAGACTTTGTTGCTAAGGGTGACTTGAACTCTGGAGGCCTGGCTCTAGAGGTTTCAAAGGAGGAGAATTTTAATAGGTTGCTGAGATATTTTGTGATATTTTGGTGAAGAATGTGGTTGCTTTTTGCCCTTGTATGAAGAGTCTACCTGAAGTCAAGGTAAAGAGATTTACATTAATTACACTGACAAAGGAAGTCTCAAAAAAGCCCAGCAGAGACTCTGTTCTCCGGTTAAATATCATGAAGAGCATTTTGAACAAGTGTAGCAAGCTTAGAAAGGAAAAATATAAAATATATGGTTCAAGTATTTAAGGGGCACCAGGAAGTGAAATGGAGCGGAATCCTATGTTCTACAGATTAAGGGAGTGGGACTTTGGGGTAAGATCCCATCCAGCTAAGTTTAGGTTGAGGCATGGTGCTACACACCTTTAATCCCAGGAGACAGAAACATGCAGATTCTTTTTGAGTTCAAGGTCAATCTACAGAGTAAGTTCCAGGACAGCCAAGCTTAGGCAGTGAGGGAGTTGGAAAACAGAAGGCTGGTACTGTAATAAGGGGGGAGGGGGATCATGTTCCTTCTACAGGAAGCAGAAGAACTCAGCAGTTTTGGCCACATGGCTCTGGCTTTAGAGTCTAGAATAGAAGGGACTACTGGGACAATTGATGCTGGTTAGCTGGAGCTACGAAATTAGTGGCGATTAAGAAGAGACCAGCATCACTGAGGTGAAATCTTCTGGGAAGTGTTTTCTGAGAGCACAACAAAGCTTTGTTCCAGAGAGAGCCAAGGTTGTACCTCATGCTGCAACTGGACTTGGTAATGTGTAAGAGTCATCCAAGTGGTACTGGTTTTGAAGGCATGGAGGGGTTATGAAAAGCAGCTGTGGCTTGGCACTGTGAGAGGTCATAAAAGGCCACTGGTGAGGTGCAGCCTCAGTTACAGTTGATGGCTCAGAACTGAAGGGGTCATAGAAAGTAGTTGAGGTTTGAATCATGAAGAAAGCCTATGAGATGCTGTTGGTAAAGAGAGCCTAGTTGCAGAGGAGGACCTCAGCATATAGGACATGCCAGTACCGTGGGATGATCAAGAACAGCAGCAGCAGTAGAGTGAAGTCAACCAGAGTATAGAGTGCTACAGAGGGCAGAGGTGGAGAAGTTGATGCAAGCCCTCTGGATAATCCCAGAAGATCATGTATGGATCCCAGACATAAGCTGTCTGGGAATAAGAAGCTATAAAGTTGAAGTTGCCTTGAAGACTCCAAGATGTTAGAGATGCCAGAGACATGGGAGACCTGCTGAGGAAAGCTGCTAACAGGGAGTGAACCAGCCCAGGAGAATGAAGTCTGTTGCTGCTGAATGCCAGATCTGCCAATAGCAGTCATCAAGCATGAAAGGGTCTGGAGATCTGAAGAGTGCTTTGACATTGGGCATGGAGACATGGAGTTCGGAGTCTGCCCAGCTGGGTTTTTTTTTTTTTTTTGGTCTAGTATTGTTAACTTTATACAGGATTACATGTAAGAGACTGCTTAAATCTCAGAAGAGACTTTGAACTTTTTTTCTGAACATTCTTGAGACTGCTATAAACCATGAGGGCTTTTGAAGTTGAACTAAATGAATTTTTCATTATGCCATGTTTAGTTATGGCCCCCATAGACTCATATGTTTGAACAAGCCTATGGGGGCCAGGGAGTGAAATGTTGTGGTTTGTATTTGGTTGGCCTAGGGAATGGCACTATTAGGAGGTATGACCTTGTTCGAGTAGGTGTGGCCTTGTTAGATTAGGTGTGTCACAGTGGGCGAGGGCTTTAATGCTGTACTCCTGGCTGCCTGGAAGCCAGTCTTCCACTAGCAGCCTTCGGATGAAGATGTAGAATTCTCAGTTCCTCCAGTCCCACATCTGCCTGGACAGTGCCATGTTCCTTCCTCAATGATAATGGACTGAATCTCTGAACATGTAAGCTAGCCCCAATTAAATGTCTTCCTCTTAACTAAGACAGTCTAAACCATTCATATCTGCCAGCAATTCTCACAGCTCTAAAAGATTACAACACCACAGCAAAGCCACCAAAGCTTTCTGCTGGTCGTAAAGTCAAAGACTGCTTCTCTCTCTCTCAGTTTTTTTTAAAGTAATATCTGTCTTTCTACTACTTTCAATCAGTCCATGATATTCATGAGAACCTCAACTGGTGACAACCAAATGCCTCTAATGGTTTATAATGAACCAGCGTCCAGACTGATGGCCATTGTATTGCCTGCATTTATGCAGACTTCATCTCAAGGAGGTATGGGTAGTTTCTCTGCTTCTACAGCACTTCAACTGATTTCATCTCCTCCTGTGTCCTGCAGCTTTGTGAGTCAGACTGTGATTGACTCCTTCATTATTTGTTTAAAATTTCTATCCAATTAGTTCAGGTCATTACGATTCCAGGATTATCATAGTTTTTATCCTAAGGTATTATCAAGGCCTGTGGTGGTTATTTTAGTTGTCAAGCTGACAAAATGTAGAATTACAAGGTAAGTCTCTCAGTGAGAAACTGCCTAGATTAAATGGCCTCTGGATATGTCTACAGGAGATTAACTTGATGAGTTACTGATATCTCAAGTATCCTCACCTGCTTACTGTGGCCAGCACAACTTCCTAGGCAGAAGATGCTCATCTGTATGCGTGGAAAAATTCAGAACACAATTATGCACACGTTCATTCCCTCTAACCTGTGGATGTGAGTAACTGTTTAATGTTCCTGTCACCTTGACCTTTGTGCAGTGATGTAATGCAATCTGAGATTATGAAAGAAATAAATCACTTCCCATAAGTTGCCTTTGTCAGAGTTTTATCACAGGAACAGGAAACACAACTAAGAGAAGGCTCTTGTCTACAGGTTGAATCATGGCTGTCTCACTTCCTCTTCACTACATACGGGTCAGACCTGGGCAGCATCACTTTTGCTATGCTCTATTTTTCTTCATTATCTGACTCCACCCAGAAGTCCCATGTTTTTGGTCCAGGAAGGCTGGTTGCTGGTTTTTGTTTGTTTGTTTTATTTTTGTGTTTGCTCTTAGTACATATCTAACGTGTGCTCTCTTTCTCTCCTGTCCTTTCTCTTGTAAGAAAATCTCTTTAACGAGTTGTTTTTGTTATCCAGTTTACCCAATCAGAAGATAGCATGAAGGAAGAAAGACCCATAGCTCTTTCCTGCTGTAAATCTTACCTTAAAAGTTCCCCTTGAAAGGCCAACCAAACTTCAGTTATACTCCTACTATACACATAGCAGTGGCTCCTGACTCTCAGTGCCTTCTGCAGACTGACAATCTTGTCCCATGAACACTAATCTCAGGATGGGCAACACAATCTCTAATCATTCAAACATTTTCAGGATGTCTCCATACCCATGGTGAACTCCACTCATACACGAAGCACACCACACCTTTTCACACAGAAGAACATTGACACCTCCCATAAATACTCCACCTTTAGGCATCCCATCCTAGCTACATGTCCTACTACTCATGCACAGTTGCAAGGATTGTGCAACTGTGCCCATAACAAGAAGTCACACCAGTATACACCATGTGTGGAAAGATGGCCATGTTGGCATTGATCTGCAGATGCTGAGCCCGCAGACACTCAGGCTTCTGTTGCATGTGTTTCTTAACCATTGCAGGGGCTATGAAACCACTCACCCCCAGCTCATCTTGTTTTTATCTGTCACTGTCTAGATGTCAATTATGTTGTACAAAAATCTTAGGGGAGGTGAACAAATGTTTACTTATACCACAAGGGGTACTAACATCTGATATGGAGAACCAGTAAGCTATTGGACTTACATACTGGGGTTATTTATGGAAGTATGCATAAACCAACAACAGCTGAATTATCAAAAGACCAACCCAAGCATAGGTGTCAAATCACAAATGCTGCATCTCCAAAGCTCTGCATACCACGTAGGTCATTCATCTGGTTAGAGTTCTCCTTTCCCCAGAATCTGTTGTTGCTTAGGGAGAATCCTTGTGAATCCTGTAAGTTTTAGGTACTTCCTGTGGGGTAAGTTTATGTCCTGAACCTTGTTTCATTCATTTCATAACTTTAAAAGCTTCCCTTCAGGAAAGAATGTTTCAATTTTGAGGAAATTGCTACACAACACATTTTATAATATTGCTTACTAGGGTTTCATTTCATAAAATTCCTCTGATGACTTGGAATAGTTTTCAGCTTAATAGGGATTTTATTTGCACATTGTAACCTATAAGACAAAGAACTTAATTCAAATAAAAATGAAAAGCTACATATATGTTATAAAATTGAGACATACATATATTATACAAATGTGGGTAAATGATTATTTCCACAAACGTGTTAATTTTCATTTCTCCATTAACATTAGATCAGTTCTATTTTTCTTGAGGAATGTCATAGCTAAAGTTCCAAAATTACTTTCACTGACAGTCTCTCATGGCAGATAGCAAAAATGAATAGAATGACAAAATATTATGCTTAAAGCCCGATCATACACTTGTAAGCATGCCAAGACTACAAACTGTGTTTGTATATGTGTAGGGGAGGAACATGAGTTCATGTGAACATCTCTGACTTCACATGTGCAGGGAGACATGTGCACATGTGAAGTCAGAGATTATCTTTGGTTATTGTTCCTCAGAACCCTTTTTTGTTTTGGTTTTGGGTTTGCTTTGTTTTGTTTTTTTGAGTTGGGATCTCCTGTTTAGATGTGAGGGTTATGGATTAGTCTACATAGGCTAGCCACTGAAACAGGGGGTCACTTGTCCCCACCTCTCTGGCACTGAGATTACAAGAATCCCACTATGTCTGTCTTTTTTCATATGAGTTTGGAGAATGGTTCTTAGGTCTTCAGTAAGACAAATTTCCCCAGACTCTAAAAACTATATACTTTTAAGCAAATACAAACATACTGCATGAGAACTGACAATATTTTCAAAAATAAAATTATAAAATTTGTGTAAACATTTACCATTCCCAGACACATGTATAAGAGAACTGGGCTGTTTCTTCATGTTAAGAAGTTCAGTTTTCATCTAGCAAGTAAATAGTGTTTAGAGCTAGTTGTCTAATGGCTTCCTCCAAGATTGAAACATTCCAGCCTGCAGGAAGTTCCTTAAACAGGAAGGTAAACAAACAGTTTCAGGAAGTCTCTAAAATTTACCAGATTCACTAGACTCCTCTCTGCCAGAGTAAGCAATAAAAGGTGAGAGCCACTCTCAGGAGATCTGAGCTGCAAAGAAGACCCTCAGAGAAGCCAAGATGCAAAGAAGACTATGAGACCAGGCCAGCTACCCTGAAGAAACAGAAACCCGCTGAGCTGCCTGAAAGAGGTTAAGAGCAGCTGAGGCGCTTGGAAAGAACACTCTACACCCTGCTAAGCTGCCTGCAGGCTGTGCAGTGGACACCTGGCTCACAGCTTTTGTGAGCTGTCACCCATGTTGGGGAGGGCTTTGATGATACAGCTATATTTGAGTCATATCCTCTCCTGTAAATAACCCCTCACCCATATTCATGTGAGTAACTCCAGTAAAACTCATTGGTTCACCAAGCTGGACTTTGGTGTTACCTGTGTTTTGGTCTGTCATAGCTGTGCAGAGAAAAAGGTAACATATTACTTCACAGCTGCACATTTTGAAAACATAGTTTATTCTATTATTTTTATTTAATTTTAAAACAGAGAGTAACATATTTCAAAGGTATAGTTAGGAAGCCACAATTTAGTCTAATCATTTTTATAACAACTTTGGTTCATATGACTAATACAGCCGCAAGTACTTGCTAAATCACTTCTGATTTATTTGTGAGGGTTCTGTACTTCTGTTCAGATTTTACCTGTGCATGTGCCTATATATCACTCTTTAAAAAGGTCTTCAGCAATTTCTACACATACTGATTTGACGGTCACATACTTCCTGCCAGCTCCCAAGCAGCCCTCAAGGACTCCTCCTAATTGTACTGGTGGTGGACACACTTTCAACTCTACCTTGATCCAGGTTTCCTATCATTCAGTTGTGTCAAACTTAATGCTGTACCATAGCTGTACCACTCAGTTCTTCATGGGGACACTGTGGTCTCCCATGGACTTGGTTATCTATAGATAGTAATAAACTGTGAATAGACACCATGACCATGACAACTCTTATGAAGGTAAACATCTTATTTGGGGCTGGCTTACAGTTCAGAGGTTTAGTCCATTATCATCATGGCAGGAAGCATGGCAGCCTGCAGGCAGACATGGTACTGGGGAAGGAGCTGAGAGTTTTAAATATGGATATACGGGTAGAGAACTGGTTTGTGTTGCTCAGACCTCAAAGCCCACTTCCTAGTGACACATTTCCTTCCACAATGCTACACCTACTAAAACACCTCCGAATAGTGCCACTTGCTATGAACCAAGCATTCAAAAATGAGTCTGTGGAGCAGGGGCATGTCTATTCAAATCACTACATCAATCAACCCTTCACTCTCTGTGACTGTCTAAAGCCTTAAGGTGGATTCACCAAGAATCTATGTGTTGCCAGGTGTGATGGTACACCTTTAATCCCAGCATTCTGGAGGCAGAGGCAGGAGAATCACTAGGAGTTCGAAGACAGCCTGATCTACAAAGTGAGTTCTAGGACAGCCAGGGCTACACAGTGAAAACTTGTCTCAGGATGGGGAGTGGAGTATTTTTGTGTTTACCTTCAAAGACATTTCTTTCAACTTCTGTTTTATTCCCATGGGCCTGTCTGCCTTCCTACTCAGCCTAGTCTCTCCTTACCATGTCACCATTGTTCCATTAAGGCCATGTTCCTTTTTCTTGAATTCCTTCTTTTCAGAACAGCATTTGCCCAGAGCTGTCCTGATAAAGGCTTCATGAAATGTATATATCTTAAGAGTTCAGATTCAGAGCATACCAGTAAAGTGTGTGTGTGTGTGTGTGTGTGTGTGTGTGAGACAGAATTCCAGAGCAGGGAGGTAGAGGTGTTAGACTTCGGCATGCAGCTTGGAACAGACAACACCAGACCAAACAGTTCCAAAGGGGAGGGGGTTTATTCAGGACAGAGGGCAAATGTAGGGAGAGAAATGGGAGAAGATGGTGGAGAAAGAGGAGAGAGAGAGGAGAGAAGTGGAGGCCGACCATGACCACGTGGAGAGAGGGGGAAGGGAAGGGAGGAAGGGCGAGGAGAAGCTAGAGGCAAGAGAGTAAGAGAGTGAGACAGGGAGGAGGAGATAAGCAACCCCTTTTATAGCGGGCATGCTTACTTGGCTGTTTCCAGGTAACTGTGGGGAGGAGCATACCTGGGTGTTGCCAGGTAACTGTGGAAGTGGAGTTTAGACAGAATACTAACGAGAGGTAGGTGGGTTTTTGAGATCTCTACCGTGTGAATTTAACTGAATGGTTAGTTCCAGATTCCTTGAGTGGTCTTGTCTCAGTAAACAGCGTATGGAATGGTTAAGGAAACCCTTGGATGGCAACCTCTGGCCTCCACATGCGCACCAGTACAAATGTGCGCACACATCTCTAAGCAAGCATGCACACACACACATAAACACACATAGGTAATCATTTCTGAGAACATGTTTAGGAATATAGTTTCCTGACTTGGTCTTCTAATAGCGATTTTAAGAAATCTGATTTATAGTATCTATTTCCCCAATAGGCTTGTGACCAAAAGTGTTTCAACTTCCGGTCAGATTCGATTATATCTACATAGGTTTTATGGATGCGTTTTTTTTTTTTTCAAATAAAAATCCAAAATGCTAACAAACCTGAATTTCTTGAGTTTCAACACAAGGTTTGAAATGTTTTGGACTTTGGAGCACTGCAGATTTGGTTGTTTACCATAGTGCAGGTGATCACTTGACCTGCCCCATTGCAATCTTCTGGCTTCTTGTTTCTTGATCTTCCTCTTATTTCCTGAAACCCCGCCCCCTTTCCCTGAAATCCTGCCCCTTCCCTGAAATCCTCCCCTTCCCTGGAACCCCGCCTCCTTTTTCACAAATCATTGAAAGCACATGAGATCTTTAACTATTTGCCCTACAAGGTCATGCTCCGATGCTTTCAGTCATTTTTAATTTTCTGTGTATTGAAAAAAGCTGAATTCTCACAAAGCTTTTTCTCATGGATGGAAGTTTCCCGGGGTCAATAAAAATCAAATATATGCTTCTTTTCCTTTAGCTGAACTGAACACTCTGCTTCAAGGACTGAAAACCAAGTCAACAATAACAAAAAAAAAAAAACCATTCAGTGCTTATCAGTGTTTATTACTTTAAAACAAACAGAGCATTTTCTTGTGTAAATTAAACAGATTAGGTTCGTGACTCCCTTGTTAGGATATCTGAGGTAGATATTCCCTCATTAGTGTGAGAAAATCCAAATAAAGATAATGAGTCAAGTATATAGGGAGGAGCATGAAGTCTTCCAGGCTTTACTCACAGATAAAAAATGAGGATACCTAAACCATCTTGGCACAGAGAAAGCCTAGGACACCCATGCCTTCTCGGCCCCCCCTCCTGTTGCACCCCTGCCGTTGCCATGCAAAGGTACACACATTTAAAAAGCTTATACTCTGTGTAAATAACCCATGAGATTTCAATCCCCTGCGCCACTGAGCCTCTTGCCTTCGTGCTGTGGACCGCTTCCTCCCCAGGAAGCACCTTCTTTTAAATAGAAGTCCTCTGTTTCTGCAGTGCTTCACTCAACTGTTCAAATGCTTGTTTCCAGAAACCTGGAAACCCTGGCAGAAACAAATCAAACCTTTTACCGACTGAAGTCAGGAAAATGCATCCTCTGGGCACGGATTATTTAAACGTTACTTGATTTGACTATTAAAAGAAAAGTCATTTGGAAGAGATTTGGAATTATTCAGCACATTCCATCGGTGAGAAATGTCCTCCAGAGTACTTTAACCGTCTTTTAAAAATAGTAATTCTTCACATTTAATAATTCCACTTGAAGACAGGCGATATTTTATGCAAAGTGACTGACAGCTATATTTAAAAAACAATTTCCCTTTCGTTAGTTTTCTTTTAGTAAACAACATCTATAGGAACATCAGTCCTAAAAGCACAGAAAGATAAAAAAGCATATGCAATAAGGTCTTTTATTATACAGCTTTAAAATTCAAAAAGACTATATGACTAACATTTGCAATACTACGGGCAGAGACCAGACTTCTAACACTTGAGATAAGTATGAGTACTTTGTCTGCTGGTCTTTGATATTTGGTTAACTTTCCACAGGGATTTTAATTCTCCTGCCAGCACTGGCAGAGATAATAAACCCATCTGTGATTGCCAAAGTGAATATAATTCTAATTTCAAATGTGAAGAGGTTTTTTTTTTTTTTTAAGAGGTTTAAGTTATGCAAGAAAAGCTCTACCTAGTGTCATTTGTTTGAGAAAAGATAGTTGATGAAGCCATCTCCCAGGTGAGCCTTGCATAATTTATATGGTACCTTTAGAAGTAAGGCACTCAGCTTGCTCACAAGTGAAGTGGTACTAGACCCTGAGCTAGGCATTTTATACAGATAAGATTCTATGCACGCCAAAGTGCACACAGTTCCCAACCTCCTGCCTCTGAATTCACTACCACCAGCTCCTTCCCATTTTCCTCACGAAATGTTTCTATTACATTTTACGAATTTTATTGAGTGTTTTTGAACCTTAAACTTTATTTCTAACTTGGATTCTCACCACTAAAATTGTTTGCAGAATCCAAAGTTTCCTTCTACATGAGCAGAGTTCTAAGTAAAGAAAATGGAACTTGGTGAGTTATATGAAAAAGTTTTTTTTTTTTTTTATGGGAATAGTATGGCGCTAATTAAAGTGGGCTCTTGATATTTCTTCCCCAAATCATTTAAAATATAAATTTAAGAACAATGTAAGTTAGTTTAGGATTTCAGGAACCATTGAGGTTGATAAGATATTCTTCAAATAGCATTTTCTATTATATGTGAAATAAATTAGTCTAGAAATTGAATTTCTTAACACTGAAATGTTAAGCAAGAATGTTTTATTCACATGTACAAAAGAGTTATTCAAAACTAAGTTTTTGTGCAATGCTATATTAATTTGATTTAGTCTAGTTTCTAAATAGTAAAAATTTTCATAGAGATTTCCTTCCCTTTATCTCACTGGTATGAGTGTTTTGTCTGCATTTACAGAGTGAGTCTTTCGTGCATGTAGTTCCAGAGATGCCAGAAGAAGGTGTCACATCTTCTGGAACTGGATTTGGATTTACACATGGTTGTGAGCTACCATGTGGGTGCTAGAAATGGAACCCATGTCCTCTGGAAGAGCAGCCAGCGTTCTTCAACCCTAAGCCATCTCTCCAGTCACCAAGTCTCTCTCTGCCTCTCTTTCCTTTAATGTGACATGAGAAGTTTTTTTTTTTTCCAGTTCTACTTGGTGTTTTCAGTTTTAAGGGGCACTTATAAAAGTGTAAGGGTATACTTTGAATAATTTTACAAATTCTTTAAGCTTCACTGTGATCAAAGTAGTAGGCCGGATACAGAAGCTTGTTAATTTCTATATGTAACCGCCTCTGGAAAAAGTGCTTAAGTTTCTGGAGTGTAAAGAACCAAAACTAGTAAGCTTTAAGATGGATGGATACATAAATATTGAGTAGAAATTAAACAGTGCACATAGTCATAAAGTTCACAACAAATGTTCATGTTATAAAAATAAATTTAATTTCCAGTGTAAAGAGTTCGGTATGTTTTTACATTTTGACTACTTGTTACTTGGATTCTTCCTTGCATCAACATTATCCCAAAAATAGGGAAAAAAGAGATTTTGTCAGATTACATCTTATAATAAATTATAATAACAACAATAATAATTTACTTATACTGTGGTCTAATTCTAGCTTATACATTGAAAGATAAAATGAAGCCAAGATACAGCATTCTCTACAGAACAGATAGTTAAAAAAAAAAATCAAAAGCCTTCAGATAACAATGTAGAACTAACTTCTAAGATATAAAACTGTCCAGTTAAACTCAGCAGTTTTGTATATTCACTAAGAGAGTTGTTGACCAAAGTTGAACAGTAACTCAGAAAGCCTAGGATGGTAAGTGATCACTGGCTTAGCACAGTAGAACTAAACCCAGCTAAAACAATGGAGCCAACATGGAGCAGGATGACTTGTGTGCTAGACTTTGGAAAGGCTCAGGACTAGGAGGTCCCAGATAGGGACTGTGAAACAGGCACTTAAGAGCTATTTTGTCTCCCCCCCCCAAAAAAAAAAACAACAAAAAAAAAACCCAAAAAAACCCAACCACAGCTTGATGCAGGATATGCAAGATAAAAGCCTGGTGCCCTATGCTTTTTTCTGTGTCTCACGCCTCCTTACCTCTGCAGGATGGTATGTTGGCATGCTACTCACTCAAGGAGTGTCTTGCTATAGATTTATCCTAAGACTGAAGGCATGCAACAAATTCACAGTCCTGAATCTGCAATCACCTTGCATTCCAGAGAGGGCAAACTTTGTAGGGCACACTGCCCCATAGATGAAGTTAATTACCCCTGAGGGTAAGGCTGCATTCTGGAACAAAAACAAAATCAGCTCTTTAGAATCACATTGATTCCCCGAGGAGTGAGAAGGTAGAAACTTCTCTGGACTACCGCACAGACTTGGAACAGAATGAGCAACCAAGCATACCAAGCATACTCTAACCAGGCATACTCTAACCAGGCACACTCTAACCAGGCACACTCTAACCAGGCACAC
>NW_021620703.1:3633714-3652474 GCF_004785775.1 Grammomys surdaster | reverse complement strand
CAGGCATACTCTAACCAGGCATACTCTAACCAGGCATACTCTAACCAAGCATACTCTAACCAGGCCTGCTTACTGTACATATGCCTTGTTTCTTTGTGCTCATTTATCCTCTGTTGAAACCTAAAGCTAATCTCAATACTTCAAAGACACCCCTTTAATTTATTCTCTTTCGTGTGGCCATAATAGGTAAATCTGCTTTCTTACTGATATTCATCTTTTTATCTGGAGTACTGGGCACGAGAAGCTGAGCTGAGTCATGCCTGACCTGTGTGAGCTGCTGAAGCCTCGGACTTTGCCTCAATAACTCAGTTTACAAGAAGATCACACCCATAGATTTGTGGGGGATTTTTTTGTAATAGTTATCAGTCTCTAAGGTTACTAATATCCCTTCCCACAGAGAAGACACAGGTTTCCTATGTACATATTTAAATACCAAGACAATAGGCTCATATAATGAGAGCAGAAAGCCATACAACAAAATGACATTTTATGACACAAAAAGCTTCTGAGAGGCCAAAATATCAAAAGTCTATCTACTGAATAAAGATTTTAAGGCTCTGTAAATATTCTTACTTCCTGTCAGGGGCAGCCCTGCTTATACATTGAAGGCCTAAAATCAGCATGGGCCTAAAATCAGCAATAGGCCTGACATACATGCCTGCTAGCACCAAGTCTTGGGTCTCTGCGGAAAAACACTGAAACAGATAGTTAGAAGTTATTGTAAACAACCAGCTTTGGTGAAAAGTTGCCAAGTTTTAGTCATAGACCTTGTAGATGGGTAACCTTGGTGGATAGTACCAACTTAGATAAGGACAAGTGAATCATAGGCGGAGTCATAATGGTCTGTCCTCTGAACCTTCACCCAGCTGACACTCTGTTCTGGAAGATATCTGTACTCTCCCTGAACACCTATGCTCCTGCATCATCCCCTTCCCCACATCCTGCCTTTTTGTGTATATAGCCTGTGTGTGCAAAAGTAAAAATGGCGATCTGGTCGGATTATAGACAGGTCACTTCCTTGCATCTTTGCCTGCTTCCCCCCTCCACCCCCCTCTCTTTCAGGTGACCTCCCCAGACCCCTGTTTAATATCCTGCTGGACAGGACACCTTCCCACTGAGTTTGTAACAAGAAACTATTACAAAAATTGAAAACACCAAAAAGATAAAAATTAAGACAAAAGAAGAGAAATTAGCATCCAGCAAACAAGGAACCCAACAGGAAAGGTATCAAGAGAATCCTCACAATGGTCACAGGGGAAGAAGGCCTCATCACAGATGACAACAGGACAGATGAGCACACAAGAATGGTCTCCAGGCATGGGGAGGGGCTAAACCTGGAATCCTATGGGCTGCTTCCTGAAGTATTCCACTCAGCTTCTCCTTAGGCTGAACCTCAGAGAAGGCTGTAGGCTAGGTAGTGTACAGAAGGAATTAGCAAGAGGCTTGTCCAATATTGAGAAATATTCAGAATGCAGTGACTCTGTACTACAGTAGAGAAGAAAATGTGCAGAGAATCTATCAGCAGCTGACAGGCCAGCCTGGGGCAGGAAGGTGATAGGGGGTGGGGGGAGGTGAGAAGGGTGTACTGTTTTCCAAAAGCAGGAGAGCAGATGCTGGGCACATAGTGAACCACAGCACGCTGATGTCTGTTAAGCAATAATCATCCCATAGCCACAGAGATAAAGACAGTCACCACCAGCGGCCCCCAAAGCTTGAGATAAAACTTAGGAGGGTCAGATAACATGGGAATAGGAGATGCTCAAAGTTTGTCATCTATGACTGAAAATATAGAATTTCAAAGGTAGAGAACAACCTAACTATAAATGCTATTGACTTAAATACTGATACTGAAAGAAATGTCAATTAAGAAATAAAAGCAAATGCCCCATGGATGCCCTGTGGAAAGCAGACTGTGTAGCTGGGGAAAACATTTGAAATGAAAGGGCAGGGTCTCTACTTTCAAGAGTAAAATCACAGTCGTTTGACTTGTGTGACTGTAATAAAAACAAAAACATCGATAGTCCTAAAAGCAACACGTAGCTACACAGCCACATTCAGGCAGACTTGCTTTCTTCTGTCTTGGTAGATAAATCCTCAAGTCCCCAACCGATCTGCTCATACTCTGATGTCAAAGCCAAAGGCTAGTCCCCCATAACCTGAGCTAGTAACAGAACTCTAATAGACAGCTCACAAGCCGGCCTTCTAGCTAGTGTGTGTTAAGAGACACTGCATTTCTATATACTCTATGAGCCATTCTGGCAAGCTCTAGTTACACCAGCGTTTCTGATTTAGGAATTATCTGAATTTTGAAATACACTCATGCCAGAGGTAATCACTTCCATATTGTCATGCAGCAGTTTTCTCCAAAATTAGAACCTTCCATCTTGGAAGTAAACACCTTAAAACATAGGGTGTGAAAAGGGAGGTCAATCAGAAAAACAACTGAGCAGCCTGGAAGAGGCTCAGAGCAACTCAGTCACCAAGAAAGGACCCTAGCCATGCCATCATGTTGATCTACCTGCAGACTGTACAGTGCACTCCCGGTTCCCAGCTCTCCTGAGCTGGCACCTCTGCTGAAAGTAGGCTTTGGTGACATAGCTGTCACCATTTCTGTCCTTGTAAGTAACCCCTCACCCACATTCTTATTAGTAACCCCAATAAAACCCATTGGTTCAGTGAATGAGACCTTTGGTGGTTTGTGTACTTCAGTCTGTCATTGTCTCCCTATCTACATAGACAATTGTTCATGTCTCCTCAGAAATAGTGTCACACAATATATACAGAAGATTACATATACAGGAGGAATTATACGCTATCAGAACTCCTTTCAATAGCATCGTCCCCCTTTTCCCTACCAAGAGCAAATGACCACATATTATCAGCATCCTCATTACTATAACAAATGATGCTTGCTGAAGTCACGGCTGGTACAGTCCTATTCATAATGTCCACATACTCGTGGCTTGGGTCTGGTACATGCTGGCCTGCACCTATGAGCTTCCTGAGCATTGTATTCTCTAATCTTTTTTTTCATCTGCAACCTGTACTGAGGAATTCTGGCATTAGAAGGAAATGCAGTTTAAATGCTGAGTTCTATCTTTTGAGTTCTCCTTTAACAGCTTGAGAGAGCCATGCAATTCTTACTGGAAACATGTCTCTCAATTCCCAACTAGATTTTAAACCAAATTCTTTAAGTTTATAACAAAATAGTCAATTATTAGGTTAGGAGCAGACTCTCAAACTTAGGGTTAAGATAGCCTCCCAATTAACCAACCAGTAGGTTAAAAGCAGACTGTAAAAATTAAGACAAATACTCTCCCCAACAATTTTCAGAACATCTACAATTTTAAACACTTATATGTTTGTTTGTTTGTATTTTATACAAATTACTAAGACACTAGGAGAGCTTAAGTTTATTATACATAAACTATAATCATTTTACTCAGGTCTCACTTTGTTCCGCCTGCAGCTGTTCTGTGTGGTCTTTACTGATTGTGACAAAGTTGTACTTTCTTATAAACTAAAAACAGACACTGTACAATGTAACTCAGCAATCTCATTCATTCACTTTCTGTATAAAACAAAAGAATTGACCAAAAGGCAATTTCTATCCATTCTTTATCTTGCTTTCAATTTACAATTTAGTACGATGAATGGATTTTACCTTGTATTACTTCAGTAGAGAAGGAATTTATCTCAGTTGTAAATCAGTTTACTGAGGACTTGATACAATCAGGCTTAAAGTTAAATAAAGAGATAGTGCACTGGGACTACACATCCTTTAACAACTGAAACAATTTGGAAAATAGCAAAGAGGTGATATTTAAAATGACCTCCCAAACACTTCAATTCCTATCTTCTAAAAACTCAGCAAAATCTTACTCTACATGAAAAGAAAACAAAATCACCAATGGGAGGTGACTGAAGACATCAGCTTACAGGAAGCAGAAATATAAAGGAGCTGCAATGGCATTTCCTGACTGTCCACAGTGTGTGATAGACATGGGCCATCCTGACTGTCCATGGTGTGTGGACAGAGACCAGCAGTGTGGACAAAAATCCTGCTCTGAGAACTAAACATATTAACAAACAGGGTCAAACCCAGAGAGGCAGCAACATTTAATTTCAGACATTAAGGACATATCCTTTTTCTCACCTAGATCTTCACCACTCCCACCCACCCATCCCTGCATGGCTTCTTGCCTCCTCTCCTGTCTTCTCTAGCTGGCTGGCTTCCAGATGTTTTCTCTTTTCTGTAAGTATCCTTTCTAAGTCAATATGCACAGAGAAACTAGATGATGTCTTTAAACGGTCAAGAAGAACATAACCCAGTATTGCAAACTTTAAATCAGCCCAACGCTGTGTAGTGCACAGAATCACCGCCTGTCCCTTCTCCCCTCCCCACCCCCCATTTCCATCACCATGGTCACCCTCAGGGGCTTGATTTTCTCTTCTCTCCTCCGACCTTAAATAACTCCCTGTTGTTCTTCCTGCCTGGAAAGGTTGACTTCTTTGTCAATGACTGTAGTTGGTTCCCTGTCACTTTCTGCCACAACTTAAATGTTCTACAAACAGTACGACATAAACTGAGATTTAAGAGTGGACACGACATCTGCTCCAGGTGTGTAACTAACTCATCAGCAAACAAGATGAAGTTTGACCCTGTGCAGGTCTCTCTGGTGCCTCATGAAATCACAGTATAGCTGGTAATATTTTAGGACATGTCACACTGGGGTACATTAAACATGCCTCAGGTACTCCTAAGATATTATCAGGCAATCCACGGTTAGCTGCAACATGCTTCCTTTTAGCTGCTACAAATGGTTATAAACTGGGTGTGGTGAAGCAATATTCTGAAAATGACTTTTATGTTCTAAGAGACTACAATTTTTACTGGACCTCACAGCCATAGAAAATAATGCAGCTGGAGGTCCCCTAAGAGCTGTCCTAGCGTGAACCTACCCTGTCTGTTTAACCTGCCAATGAGAAAACAATCAACCTTGCTTGCCTTGGACTTCCCATGTAATCAACCGTTTACATGCTAAACTAATTCACTGCTGTAATCTTAAATTATGTTCTCTGCCATGGCTGACCCAGGGAAAAAAATCTGTTGTTTACTAAATGCAGCAAATACGGACATCGAGAGCAGTCTTTAAAAATGAACATCCACTTTGAATGCAACATTGGATACTGCTTGAGAAACAGTGACGTCTGTAATCTGGGTCAGCCGGGCTCAGCCGGGGTCAGCCGGGGTCAGCCGGGGTGAGTGAATTCCTTGTACGTCTCTGTTAAGATTCCTGCAAAGTATCTCTCCTTCTTTCCACATGTGATATCTGTACTGTTCAATCAAGGAGACAGCAAAGCTCTTTGCACAGACACAGTCACACAACTGACATAGAGTCAGTCGCAGGGACAGAGGTGGACACAGAAACACATTCCTAATAGAACATCCGGGTGTTAGTTCTCAAATCCAGGACAAACAGCTGAGATGCCTATTCATATATCAAAGCAGATGCTGGCCACTAGGTTCTCCCAGGATCCCTCAGTCCCTACCTGTTCCAGATGGCATACCCCACTCCCTACCTTGAACTTCTCCAGCCCAGGGGCTTGGTTTCCCTTCCTCCAATGGCTCTTCCCTATATAGTCCAGCCATTTTGGCTATGGCCTTTTTTCCTTTTGGCCTCTCGGTCTTCCCTCTCCCTTCCCCTCCTCACATGGCCTGACTCAGTCTGCTTCTCATGCCCACTCTGGACCCTCGAAGATGTCTCTGCTTGTAGCTATGTTCTCCCTCATGTTTACCATGAACTTTCTCCTTCACCAATATCTAGGAACAGCCATGTCTTCCATTTCATTCCATTCCATTTCATTTCATTTCATTTCATTTCTTTCTTTCCTTTTTTTTTCCTGTTTATTGGGCAGGTACAGATTCTGACTCATACAACACACAGAAGACACTGAGCATGAAGAAGAGAATTTAAATTTGGGCTTGCTCTTAGTTAAATGACACCAAGGACAATGTCCTTAATGTGACAGTGCCACATTATTGGTGGCTTGGAGTTTTTCATTAGTGCCCTGAAACCAACAAAGAAGCCGGTTATATTATCTTACACATGTAATTGTAGGAGGACCTAAGGTGGGAGGAGTAAGGAGAGGGAGAGGAGGAGTAAGGAGGAGAGGAGGAGAAGGAAGAGGAGGAGCTAGGAGAGAGGAAGGAGAGAGAGAGGGGAGCATGGAGGCGGATGTTCACGAGTCTGCAGCAGTCAAAGGTAATTGGTATATCTAGGTTGGGTATTGGGTTACACTTCTGATTGTGTGGGCATCTTGTTACTGATCATTACCAAATATATAAGCTTTTGGATAATTTAAGCATTAGAGTCTCATTTTCCTACTGGGTCCGAGTGGATGGTGGGATGATCTGGGCACTGCCCAGCCTTGCGGAGACAGCATGGAAGATTGGCAGAGCCATCTCCCACACTGACGTCTCGTAGGTGGCAGGGCTGGTGTTTCTGGCTGGCTGGTTCTAGCTGCAGTGCGCATGTGGCCTCCTGCAGAGAAACATGGCGGCTGAGCTAGGCAGAGCCACCACAGCCGGTTTGACCAGTGGCCGTTTTAAAATATTTACTTAACATGTAATGCCAACACTGACGGGCTTAAGGCAGGAGACTTTCCATGAGTTCTTGACCATGCTGGGATGTAGAGTGATACTGCAAGGCAAAGAGCAAAGAGTGCTTGGGAGGTGTTGGCAAATCACAGCCTCATCCTCTCAGCCCCAATGACTTCTTTTTAAATGAAGAGATGGTACTGAGTGGGAAAAAAATAATTATGAATGTCCACAGCTACTGTCATCGCAAAAGGACTCTTTTTTCCCAATCCTAAAGTCAGAGTTATTTTACTGTCAATGCTTACCTCAGGCCAGCTGTCCACCAAACGTATAGCAAGTTCTAAGTAGAATATTTACTGCAAGCTGATTCCTCAGAACGGTGGTACAAAATAAAAGGACAAAGGGAAATGGGCCATAAACAGCAACGGGGATCAATGGAAGTGGGAACGGATACATATCAGACCCAAAATTCGGGGCTCACTCTTGGAATCTGAACATTAATGTGGAAGTCAAGAAACTCTAGAGAAAACATGCCTAGAGGCCAAATTCCATCCTTCAGACAGCCTTCAGTAACTGGTTTTATCCCTTAAACTTCCTCTGAACAGGAGTGGGAGGGTAGCCTTAAACTGGGGGGTGGGAGGAGCTGCAAAGGAATCTAGAGGAGAAAGTTACTAATTCTATGTGAAAAGCTGAAGGGAAAGCTGTATACTTAATAGACTATGAGATTTCTACTCTTCTGGCACTTGGGATTTCTCAGTAAGTAGACATTGAATTTCCTTATATTTACATCTATATATTCTAATCCATCCACTGAACTATAAATTCACCAAAATGAATGACGGGGTTCTAGCAAGAGTCACTCTTCGCTTTCTCCCTTCTGTGGATGACATGTTATTGAACCGTGTTTCTCAGTGAAGAACAGCTCAATAACATTTGGAATCCTGAAATTCTATCAGCACAGGAAGCATGATCGCAAACCTGAACAGCTGACTAACAGAGCTGTTTGGAAGTCCTGTGAAAAAAGGAACCAAGAGGTATGACTTAAGGACTATTTTAACAAAAGGGTGCTGCAATACAACTCCTGTACCTTAGGATCAGGAAGCACTGTGGAAGAGGTAAGAGAAGATGGAAAGACTGTAAAAACCAGAGGAACAAGGAGCTTGCTTTGAGATTGTGTCTCCTAGGAATATCAGATGCTACACCCATGAAGTGTTCCCAACACGACTGGACAGGAGCCCAAACCTTAGTTAGACAGGGACAACAGGAATAGACATGCTACCATGGAGGCTGGTGTTGAGTCTAGGAGGTCTCAACCCTACCCAAAGAGCCACCAACAATTAAGTATTGCTAAGAGCTGGAGAAATAGTATTCCCCAGAGAAAAGCTTATCAATTGGCTATTCAATACCAAAGAGTCAGTCCTGAATACAAACATACTATTAATGTCATACATACTAAGCAAGTTGTACATATGTATTTAGGTGTGTGTGTGTGTGTGTGTGTGTGTGTGTGTGTGTGTGTGTGTAAGATGTCATTTAATGAAAAAGAGGCCATAAACTTGAAAAAGAGCAAGAGCAAGAGAGTTTTGGAGAGAAGAAAGGAAAAGGGGAAATTACGCAATTATAATCGAACCACAAAATTATAAAAGAATTGTTTTTTTAAACCAACTAAATTTAAGGATCACTATCCCTGAGAGAATTTTCTAGAATTAGATGGCCATCAGAGAGCCAACCTATTGTAGACAGAGGCTCTGACTCAGAATATTTCCAAGGCTGTGGTGGCAGTATGGTCTCGTATGAGTGAATGTACACCAAGCTCTCCAATAATAATGCACGCACACAGTCATGGAAGCAGGGGCAACTCAACACTGGATCCAGGGGCGGGGCAAGTGCCTCTGCAGCTTCTGTTTCCACTTTCCCCAAGACCATTTGCATTTCCTACCTTTGTCCTATTCTAAGTGGCTACAGTGTTTCTTAGATGTCCAAGTAGAACTGGCTAGACTGGTCTGCTTTTAAAATCCAAACAAGAGCGCCTCATGTGCACAGGAACCAGGAAGTGATGGGAACAAGTTGGTGGTCCTAGAATGAAGCCCTTCTGTTGTGAGCCATCCTGTGATGGCCACAGGCCTTGTGCTTTTCCTCACAATAGCAGGCATGCTGAGGAAAAATCAAGAGCCTCATGGGTTGGTCTCACAAATCTGGGATAAAGAGACATTATCAACCACGACACTGAGAGTGATGCTCAAGTCCTTGGCTATTAGCATTGGAATGCTATTTGGAGGCAGGAGCTCCTGCTTTTCCCATTTACTCTGCCTGCCAGGAACAGTAGAGAGAAGCTCACCCCAAGTCAGACCAGCAACCAGGGACATAGAAATGTTCTTTCTTTTCTTCCTTTCCTTTAGTTTTCTTGACTTTTACCACTATCTGGCTGTGCTTCTTTGGCCATGTTTCTTGACTGCATAACGTTCTTTTTTTTTCTTTTTTCTTTTTTTTTTTTTCACTAGGAGAGCTTGCTGACAATTAATCAAAACTGGAACAGGTCCAGAACTATTTCATTTAAAAATTAAATTAAATGTGATTAACAAATATAAATGACTCATTTGAACAACAAGCTGCCTTGGCTTCCTTCTAGATCAGGTTATAAAGCAAAGGCCTCAGCCTTGATAACGTGTTTGAAAATGTACGAGTTTTATGAGATGCACGAAGTTTTACTACTGGTTGAATATTCCCAGCTCAAACATTTGAAATCTGAAATGCTAAGAAACCCACAACTTTTTGGGTGCCAACTTGCCCCCACAAGTAGAAAACTCTAGATGTCACTTAACATGTTGTAGTCAAAACATAATTACTACTATCTCAAAAAAAATTAACTGTAGGCTGTGTTTAAAGTATGTATGAAAGACGAAGTTCATGTCTGGATTTGGATCCTATCCCTAAGATATCTTATTTTGTATGTGTGAAGATAACCAAAATTCAGATGTAAAGAAAAATAAAAACCTTAGGTTCCAAACAATTGAATGAGGGATACTATATCTTCGGGTATTACCTTGGTAATTGATTCTTAAGTGCTTTCTGTTAACTCTTGTGTTATCATAGCATGCGTTCTAAAGGCCTCAATCATCTCTTGGAAATACAAAGAAGACGACTCTCTTTCAGATGCAGGTAGGGCAGCAATGGAGGCAACCAAAACCTGCTCACACAGTATGGCCACTCACTCCAACCCCTTGTCTTCTCTCACTAGAGAAAGGAAGGGCAAGGGGAGGAGATGAAGCTATGACATACGACTGATTTAAATATAGAAGACATGCTACAGAGATGGTTCAGTGGGGACTACACAAACATGGATACTTAAGCTCCTATCTCCAGAGCCACACGATAAAAAGCCATTTGTTATCATTTGTTTGTAACCTTAGCATGGGAAGATGGAGACAGGAGGGCTCTGGAGACTCACTGTTAGCCAGTCCAGCTGAAGCAGAGAGCTCCAAGTTCACGGAGACACTCTGTCTCAAAACATAAGATGTGACTGAGCAACACATTCAACAGTCACTGTCTTATAAAGACAAGTGCATCCCTCCACACACATACATACATCACACACACACACGAACACATGTATGCATACACATATACCTACACACATGCATAAGACAGTATCCAAGTAAGTTTCCCACAAAGGTTATTTTTTCTTATAGCAAATTCAAAGGTTAAAATTTTTGAGGAATTTTCTCTCTTCTCAAAGGCGGTAGGGGAACTCCTATCTTCCACTGTCTGAGATGGACTGATTCTTGTTTATATAAGCACATCGAAATGTAGATTATAGTTCTTTAGAGTAATTAGCTATTAACACACCCACACAGAACACGGCGTACCTTGAACATGGCATACCCTGAACACAGCATACCTCTGTCTCTTCTATCTGTCTCCTTCTTCAAGACAGACACTTTCATACAAAAACAAATGTGTCTTTGTGGTAGGGATGGCTCCTTTACTGATTGTCATAAATAAATTCTCTAAGGAGAAAATCACCAATATCATAACTAGGGTTCAGCATATATTACACAGTTGTGCCAGGAACCATTCATGAACCCCCAAAGACCACCAAGGAACTGATTCTGATGCAATCACATTAGGGTCTCTTTATTACAAGCTGGAGCTTGGGCCACACCTGCATCTCTGACATGACAGAACGGGAAGGGGCAGCCCTAAGCTTAGTTTCAGGCAAGCATTTATAGAGACAAGAAGTGGGTATCTAGCTTGGCACACATCTGAGTGGGGGACCATGATGTCCTTTAACATAATTGGCAGGTGCTGGGAGTCAAACCATAAACTTAACTTCTGCTTTCCTCCTAATTTGTGGTTGTTAGGAAGTGAAGAGTCAGGGGCAGGCTTATAATCTGGAGGTGCAGATTTGTTGGGGAATAATCTGGAAACTGGTGTAGATACAGGTTTTGCTGGGAGGGCAACCTGGAAACTGGTGTTAGATGCAGGTCTTGTTGGGGGGCAGGTAACCTGAAAACTGCTAGGTACCAGCCTGTTAGTTAACTTGAGTTCAACCTTAGGTCAGGTTTTCTAAGATGGAGTCTGAACCCAAAAGGTCTCTCAGCACAGTGTGGTACTGTTATATTTTGTTATGCTAATCACTTTCTGCATTATGTTTTTCTTTTAGTTTCTGAGTCATATGAAACAGCTCATATGGAGTCCTTAGCTCTGTTATGGTGGGAAAGCCAGGAAGGACTGTATTCCCACTGTTTGTTTTCTTCTGTGAATAGAGGAGAATCTTCTACATGCATTTTTGAATATGCATGCTTGAAATTATTACATAATCAGATGATATTAGAAATCTGGTTCTTCCCAACGTTAAACATCAGGTCTAAAGTTCAGAGAAACAAGAAGTACTCAGTTCAAAAAAATTAAAGATGAGAAAATACGCTCTGGGGTAAAATCAAGCAACTTAGCATGTAAGTCAGATGTTCAGACCAACACACAGACATGTGAACAAACAGCAGAGATGAAAGACTGTCTCAAGAGGAGCATTTATTTCCATGACTGAGGTAGGATAATTAACAGGCGAAGAAGGTAGAAATAACGTATCCCACAAGAGAGAAGAGACAGAAAACAACATATTACTAAGGTTGTGTCTAAAACTGGAGGGGGAACTTTCTGTATTCTCCCCCATCTGTGAACCTTTCTTGGCTAGAAAGAAATTATTTCAAATTTTAAATTCACACAGACTTCAGGGTGAAGTTAAAACTTGTAAAAAGAAACATCAACTTCTATATTTTATAAAGTTTGGGTTCAAATGCTGAAGTGCAATACCTCGTTTATTCCTCATGTGGGAGAAAGAAACCAGAGGGGAAAATACTAATGAAATATCCATGAAACTGAACCCTGAATTAATAAAAAAATTCATTTAAAACATGGGGGAATATAATTAATATTTCTAGCTAAATCCCACAAAACTTAATTATTGAGCTACATTTCAGAGATTATTTTAAACTGGAAATAAAGTTTATGGAATATATTGAATCTTGAGAATACTGTGAAAAAATACACACATACACACACACACACACACAGAGAGAACCATGCACAACAAACACACACACAGATGAACAGACACAAATGCACACACACAGAGGCACATAACACATCCACACACCCACATGCACACCTTCATGCACAAACACACAGGCACACACACATTTATCCAAACACACTACACACACATATTACACATACACATGCACACACACACGTGCATATGTACATGCATGTACATGCACACACACATGCACACATACAAATACACAGGTATGCATACACATATACATGACACACAGAGGTACATACACACACAGGTACACACACAGTCATAAACACACATACACTATATAAACAGACACAAACATTGAGGTTAGAAAGCATACGCGCGTGCACGCACACACACACACACACACACACACACACACACACACACGAGGTTAGAAAACATAGGAGAAAACACACAGCATGAGAGTCCCTGAGTAATCATGGAAGACACCTGGCACTATAGTCATCATAGCACTGATTTACAAGTTGCATGGGCTCCAAATACAAGTGTCAGAAGTATAGAGAGAAGCACCAGTTATTGGCTCTGTTGTACTGTTTTCATGTTCAAATCTCTAGCTGCTAGCTCAGGGACATCTTATTAGAATCTTCAAGAAGCTGAGTATAGCTGCTTTGCATCCAGTGGACATGGTCTAAGCCCAACCATAATTTAAAATGGCTTTAAGCCATGTAAAAAATATTGCTATTTTTCAGAATTAAGGATCAAATATGTTCTGTGGCATATTATACCTTTTATCACGTAGAGTTAATGGTGAACGAACTGCATCATGAGTATTAATGACATTCATAAATCACAGGCAGAACCAGGATAGCAATAGCCCTTCATGTCTAAGAAAAGACAAAGGCTTTAGAAAAACGAATGTTTAATTAAAGACTGGAAACTGTAGTCAGCACAATTTATACTGGATACCGAGAATAGCTGAAGACAGTCATTACATCCAGTGTTTGGAGGCACACTGGCACAAGCCACAACCCATTCATTACAATTGGCTCTGTGATTTCTACTTAAAAGAACTATAAATAAATAAATAAATAAATAAATAAATAAATAAGGAACACATTTCCTTGTTTTCTGTGCTGTTAAAGTTGTCAAGATTAATAAACATACGTTTATAGATAGGGAATAAATTGTGGTGGTAGAATCATGTAGGATATTCATACAGGGATGTTACTGCCTCTGCATTATTTGAAAGCTTGGGATTTGCTTTGTTATAGTCCTATGTTACTACCAGTTAGGAAGAAAGCAATGTCTCAGCCTGACAGCAGGCTGGAGGAGTGAAATCAGAACCAAGCCAGACACGAGGCTCTGTGTGACACCTTCAGAGGATCAAAAAGGTCGGAAAAAATGAAAGTAATGTTGGCAGAAGGAAATGTCAAAAACAAAGGAAGGAAACTGCAGTCGGACAGGTGTGGACAATTAATGTCAAATTCACAAAGAATGTGGTTGCAGTCTATTAGGATCCTGGGTTCTAATCTCTGTTTTATTTATTTTTTTAATTAAAAAATGAGTGTGTGGTAATTTTAATGGCTGGGCACATACATGCCAAGGTGCATACTGTGGTTGGAGAACACAGTGGGGTTTATTTTCTCCTTCCTTTATACAGGTTCATTATATCAAACTAAGGCTACCAGGTATGCTAAGAAAATGCCTCTACTTACTGAGCCATCCTGCAAGCCCTGCTAATCTTCATTATTATAAACCATTTCAACCATTACGCTCTTCTCAAACTACTACTAAATACTTAAGTATGTTAAGTAACTTTAAAGGATAATATCATTAGTCTCAACCAGAAATACTTTGATTGAATTCTACTGTACAGAATACCTATTTTTTCCAGTGATTAACTTTAAGTAGCTGGAGAAAAACTTCTAGTACATGACTTTTCAAGATCCATATCCCAGAAAACACAACTGTGTTCTTTGTCTATGAGATCACTCTATGATGATGTGGTAAAGGTGTTTATATTTAATCGTGAGTCTGTTTAATGTGAATTTACATTGGCCTTTATCGACATTAGTGTCAAAACAGTTCTTTTCCCTACTTAAGTTTTTTATCAGACAATATATTTCGAGCATGTTTTCCCCTCCTGCAATTCCTCCCAGATCCTCCCCACCTTCTCCCAACCAAACTTCATGAGCTCTCTCTCCATCCAACCTCCCCACCAAAAACCCCAATAAAATAAAATAAATTGAAAACCAAAATACCAAAACAAAAACCAAAACAACCAAAATGAAACAACACACGCACGCGCACACACACACACAAACAACAGCAACCCTATGGAGTCTTTCAACACTCAGAGATCTGTGTGTTAGAAGGAGCAGGAAGACTGTAAAAGCCCAGCTGATAGATGGCACTGAGTGAAAGAGCATCTTCCAGAAACAGCAGAACTGATGGACATACGATTTCAGACTGGGACAGGATACCCAACTCTAAAATGCTTCTTAACAATGAATGAAATACACCAAACAGTCTGTAAGCTCAGTCCACTTGTCTCTCAACACTTATACAGTCAAAAATGGGAAATAGGGGATTTTTGTCTTTCCTGCCTCTCCAGATGATCCCTTCTCCTTTCTATCCTGGACCTATATGCACAGCCATTGTATTGTACTTTATTGGTGACTTTATAGTCCATAATAACGCACAGCCCTGAAAAGACAGGAGCAAACACTTTCCCATAATCCCTGGCACTGTTACACAGCCATGCTTGGCTTCCTTGTACAGTTCTGAGGCTTCTCCTACTGTTGTGTACTTTCTGTTATTACTACACAAAATTCACAGATTTCCCCTTTGGTCCCTAGTTTCTTTTTCTTTCTTCTACCTTTTGCTTTTACTTCTTACTCTCTTAAGTTTGTGGACGGAGACAGTATCCCAGCCTTCTCTTCTCACACATCTTCTCCACCCTGGTTTTTTCTCAGCTGATCTAAATCCATCTACTTCCCTTTCACTCTTTGTCTAATATTCTAGTGTACATCATATTATCCTTTTTTATCTTGCAAGAGTTACTAGTGTTAAAGGGGCCGCTACTTTTAAACTGAAGAGTGTACTATTTGCATAAAGGACCTACCCAATAGTTTCAGAGATAGCTCAGCAGTTAAGAATACTGGATGGTCATCTAGTGATTCAGGTTTGATTCCTAGCACCCATATGGTGGCTCATAATCATCTGTAGCAGCAGTTGGAGGAGGTTTAACACACTTGTATGGTCTCGAAGGGCATCGTACACATAAGTGGTTCATAGACATACATGTAGACAAAATACATATGTAAAATAAAAAAAATAAAAATTTAAAAATAAACACATCATTGCCAGGGTGGGGGGATATCCAAAGAAGGCTTCCACCCTCTCAAAAGAGAAGGGGACGTGGGTGGAGGAAGGACTGTGTGAGAGGGGTATCGGGAGTGGGGCATCGATCGGGATATAAAGTGAAGAAATAAATAAAGTAATGGAACAATGGGCACATCATAGGTTCCATAGGAAGTCTTAAGATATACAGTTTCTTACACTGTACCCAACATTACAATGGAATAAAGCTAGAAATAAAGTAGAGAAACAGCAGAATATGTACAAACTTGAAGAATGAAAAACACTAGTAAATCGCAGATCAGAGAAAATGGATACTAAAATATCTCTGGTATTGAGTGAAAATGAAAGAACATCATTCCAAGCCTAATGGGATAAAGTAGGAACAATAATAAGATAATAATAATAAGTTCATAGCTATGGGGCCTGTGTGGAAAAAAGGCCAGAGAGCTGAAGTAAATTGCTTAACAACATATTCTCTGAACTTAAAAAAAACAAGAGCAAATCAAAACCCAAATTAGACAATGGAAAGAAATAAACATCAGGGCAGAAATGAATTCACTGGAACCAAACACAATACATGAATCAATGAGAAAAAGAGTTGGTTCTTTGATAAGATAAACAAGGTCAACAATGCTTAGTCAAATGAGCAAAGAATCAGAAAACTTACATTCATGAAGTAAGGGCTGTAAAGGGAGACAGGACAAAAGATCCAGTAAAATTCAGAAAACCATTAGTGTGTATTTCAAAAGCTTATATTTCATTAAATTAGAAAACGGAAAAGGATACGTTTCTAGATGTACCAAAATTAAATAATCACAAAATAAAAATTTAAGCAGATCTAAAAGTAACAAGGCTGAAGAATAAGAAAAGTCTCTCAACTAAAAAATGTCTACTGCTAAATTGAACCAGATCTTTATAGGATAATTGACAATGATGTTTCAAAAGCTACTTATTCTCTGAAACAGAAAGGAAAAGAACATGCTAAACCACTTCTGCAAAGCCAGTATTAGCCAAGTACTAAACCCAGAATTTGACATGACAGAAAAAAAGAAAATTACAGAACAATGTCTGATTTGTCCTGATTTATATAGAATCAAAAATAACCAATACAATACTTAAAAAATGCATTCAAGTACACATCAAAAATTTCACTATAATCAGGTCAGTTTCATCCCAGAGATATATGGATGGTTCAATACGTTTAAGCAAATAAATGATGAATCACAGAAATGGACTCAAGGACAGAAATCACATGATCATTTCTCTGTAAACTGCTAGAGGGAAAAGTATGGGAAATACTTCACAGTATCTGCACAGGCGAGCACTTTGTGGGGACCAGTTGCTCAAAATGAAAGACGTACGGTAGACAAATGAGACCTGATGATGTTAAAAAGCAAAGGAAAAAAAAAGTTTGCAGAGATCATACAGAATTGGAAAGGAGCTTTACTAGTTGTATTTCTGACAAAGGACTGGCATCTAGCATATGCAACAAATTAAGAAAACTGAAGATGAAGAAGGAGAAGGAGAAGGAGAAGGAGAAGAGGAGGAGAAGGAGGAGGAGGAGGAGGAGGAGAGGGGGAGGGGAGAAGAAAAAGAAGAAGAACAACAAAAACAACAACAACAACAAGCTGATAGGAGGAGGAGGAAGAGGAGGAGGAAGAAGAAGAGGAGGAGGAGGAGGAGGAGGAAGAGGCGCAACAACAACAGATCAATCACAAATGGGATGATGAAATAAACAGAAAATTTCAAAAAGTGAAATACAAATGGCCAACACATATGAAAAGAATCTAGAGTTTACTAGCTAGAGGAATGCATTTCTTGACATCACAATTGGAACTGTAATCATCAGGAAAACAAAAATAATGAGAAAACCCTTGCATACGGCTGAGAGAAATGTGAGCTATTCCAGCCACCATGATAAAAGTCAGCATTGAGGTTTTGTTGAAACCTATAATAGGACCCAACTATAGCACTTCCCCAGAACTATAAGTCAATACATCTCACAGATAACTTACAACAACGTTTACTGGATTGCACTGTGTACAACAGCTAAGCTATGAAACCATTTCAAATGTTTATCAACAGAGGAATGGATAAAGAAGATATCATTTATATATACAGTGGAATTTGTTCAGCCATAAGAATAATGAGATTATATTGTTTGCAGGAAAATGGATACATCCAGAGATTATCATATTAAGTGAATTAACTGAGTCTCAGAAAGACAAATATCACATTATTTTCCCATTTGTGAGTCCTAAATTTTATATAGGTACATTAAAATCAAATATATACAGAAGAAACGAAAGCAGACACAAAGCTGTCTGGAAAACAAGGGAATGCGGTCAAGAAAGGAATGTAGTGGATCTGAGGGAAGAATGCGCTCGAAAGTCATTGCAGAGTTACATAAAAATGGGCTGTTTGACTCTGTGTAATAAACAAAGTTTCACATATTAGCCCGGACTCTTTAAAACGTACCACATTGAATAGTTACAAATTAAATGAAACATATAGTAACAATAATATACCAAACATAAAACTGCCTCTGGATTCCAAGCACTGGGTTTTAACAATTGTAAAACACACTCAAAGAATAAATCTTTGCATGTAATAGTTACAAAGTATCGAGAGAGACCTCTTTTGCCTTCCCTTGGAAATATTCTCTTCACAGTCTTTTCAAGAGAAAGCCAACAGGAATACATACATGATGGTGTTGATGCCGGACAGCTGCTGGAACATCTGTAAACCACATCCCACAACTAACGCTCGGCGGGTTGGTGGGTAACTCAGCATTCTGCAGATTATAGGTCCAGCTGTTTTTTACAAAAGAGAGAAAGACACAGCCATTACTTTTAGCTCTTATAGAAAATCTCTGTGAAATTAATACCACTGGACATTTTGAAATATGACTTTTATAGAAAAATGGGAACAATGCATTCCTTCAAAAACCAACAGAGTTTTAGTTGTAATTTTAAAAGTAACACCAGAGAATTTTGATAGCAACCCATGGGTACTATTTAGACATACATAACTGAATCTGTCATACAATTATTCTTCCTTGAATCCTTTCCAGTTACAATTATTAATTATGTCTTTTGCTTTTCTACTTTTTCTACAATTAAATATGACTTAAAATGGATTCATGTGGGACCCTTTACAAAGTAATTGGCAAAAACAACCACATGAAATAGCATTTATTATGAGAGAGAGAGAGAGAGAGAGAGAGAGAGAGAGAGAGAGAGAGAGAG
>NW_021620703.1:3618627-3633704 GCF_004785775.1 Grammomys surdaster | reverse complement strand
GAGAGAGAGAGAGAGAGAGAGAGAGAGAGAGAGAGAGAGAGAGAGAGAGAGAGAAGTCATCCCACTCTATTCTGACATCAAGGAATTTAGGCTTGATATCAATTCCGATGATAGATACATTGAGTATTATCAAAATGTAATAAGAATAATGCCTATTGTGCACACACACACATGTATAAACTGTTTAAAACTGAGTTTGTTCTGAAGAAGCATTCAATGATCATTTTCAAATATTAAAGCAAAGGCTAGTGAGATGCCTTAACTGGTAAAGGCACTTGGTGAAAGTCTGATGACGCCCAGTCCATCCTGAGGACCCACTTGACTCTCTTGATGAGAGAGTGCCTGCAAGTTGCCCTCTGACCTCCACATGCACACTACTCTACACATAAGCATGCCTGTATGTGTGCACACACACAAATGCACGGACACATACACATTCCCAAATAAGTAAATGTGATAAAATACAAATGGGAATTTACATGGTCCAGATCAGATTTGGATAACTGTGACATCTAAATCCCTGAGGCCTCTCACAAGGTGACTGGCCTGTGTCACAGAGCATACCTTCTACTGTTAGAAGGGAATGCTTCAGAACACAGGCTGTATAATAGCATCCTTGCTGGGCTAGAGATGTCTCGCAGGATCCAGAACATCCCTGCTGTTAGGAGAGATGGCCTGCTTAATTAAAGCACTTTCCGTGAAGGTCATGCTTCATCACCAAACCCTAAGCTAAGCGCAGGGAGTTAAGATTCACGTAAATCTCTCTATTTCAAGAATTTTCCGAGAGTCACATATTCAGTTTGCAGAAATGGTAAAGAATGTGCGTTGTCTCGATAATAAATGTTAATATGGGTTGCTGAGCCAGAGTACTAGCTGGAACTGAATGCTATGTTGCTAAGCCTATTCTGACACCACAGACATAGTATTAAATTCACACAACTTGACAGAATGAAAATATTTCTGTCCCTCAATGATAAGACATCAAACTCAGCCTTGAGAAGCACTGTTGGTTACTCAAAACTCAATAAAATGACAGTTCACTTAAAAAGGAGGCTGAGCAAATGCCATCTATAAAATCGACATAGAGCAATTCGTTCTATCAGAGAGAGGCTTTGTGAAGCAAGCAAAGGTCAGTGATCTTATTGTGACCATGATGAAATATATATGTGTCAACTGTCTCAAGGATGGTGGGCTTCTGCGAAAACGTAGATTTCTCTAAATGAACTGTAAAAGGAGGGATGTGCACAGCTCTATATAAACACACTTACTTTTCCCCTAAAGTAAAAACATTTGTATAAAGTATCACTTAGTCTGATTATTAGGAATAAATTTTATTTATTTATTTATTTATTTATTTATTTATTTTGTTTTTTCGAGACAAGATTTCTCTGTATAGCCTTGGCTTTCCTGGAATTCACTCTGTAGACCAGGCTGGCCTTGAACTCAGAAATCTGCCTGCCTCTGCCTCCCAAGTGCTGGGATTAAAGGCATGCACCACCACTGCCCGGCAGGAATAAATTTTAAATGACAACCAAATCAAACTATACAAACCTTATCTTGGTCTTTCACAGGTCAAAGACTACCTTCTCTTTGTTCACGACATCTATAACACTATTCAAAGTGTTGTGAGTACTTCCACTATTGCATTGTATCAGGAACTGATAGACAGGTAAGGTCATAGGGAAAAAATCATAATAAATTAGGATCAAAGTTTGCCTTGACTTAATATGAAGAGGCTGACTAGCCCATATTTCTTTTTTAGTGCTGTATAAAATCTAGATTTTCTACTTTTTTTTTTGATTTGAACTTTCTGAACAATAAGCAATGGTGGTTCCCTTATTCTACTAGATGCTTTTCATCAGAAAATTTTGATCTGCCAGCTGCACATATGGCTATGCATAAACAAAATCAAGACTTTCCCTTTGCTAAGGTCATAGACCAAGTTTCCCACATCAGGACTGGCTTGATGAGTGAAAACCATCATTAATCATCACATCACAGAAGTAGCTTCTCTAACAGGAGTATATTAATTTTTTGCAATTAAATACAATTTGTATATTCAAGAAGTTTACACTTAATTGTTTCAGACATTTGTGTCTTGAAATACAGAAGTTTCTGTGTGACCATTAAAGCTTATTACCAGCTAACAAAGATCATAGCAGCCCCTCAGATATACTCTGCAGTAATGAAGAAGCTGAGGAAGCAGCTTGCTTTGCTCTGTTCCTTCATTTTAAGCATCTCAGACCACACTGCCGCATAACTCTTGTCTGATGCCCGGGTTTGACATGCGCTCTGCAGCTCCTATGAGCAGTCCTTCCGGTGGATACAGGAGCTGGTATGATCTTAGCATGCTGATTGCTATCTGAGGGCTGGAAACCATACTAGTACCCTGTTTGTACTGCACAAAAGCTCAGCTTTTGACTTATATTTGCAGCTAAGATGGGATAAGGAATTATCAGCTTTACTTCTTCAAATGTAAGCGCTAAAAACCAGGCAAAAAGTCCACAAGCAAGAGGCTTCTATGCTACAGGGCAATAGTCAGGATAGGAAGCGATCCCTGAGTCTTGGGGAAACAAATGATGTAGAATCTGCCCTACTATGTGCCCAGTTTAGTATCTCAGAAAAAAAATCCAAGCTAAGCACAGGGATGGAAAGCAGGCAGATTGGCTGTGGTGAGGCGGAAAGGTAACCTTCGAATGCAGAAGTGGATGCCATGCAGGCTGGAGCGAGCACAGGACTAGGGATGAGGGAGATTTAGAGAAGGATGGCGAACTTGGAGTACGAATCAGTGGATGTGTGAAAAGGGACTCCAGTAGTGAGGAAGGAATCACAGAAGAGACTTAACGAAATCGTTCCAGGACTTATCTAGGGCTGGTGAGAGCAGCTGCCCCTAGCAACCAGAGTGAAAGACAAGCATGTTCTTGCATTAAGCTTTTACAAAGTTTGAAACAGAACTGCCCCTGACCACTCCCAAACCCCAACCTCAAAACCCCAAACGAAAAACCCTCAGAGAGTCTTTCCTTAAAAATAGATCAAATTCAGCTCCGTACAGACCTGGGTATCATTTTTAAAAATCTGCTGCCCCCTGTCCCACCTCCCCTCACTAGTCTCCATTTCTTGCCATCTCTATACCCCCACCCCCAATATCCTCTACCTGCCTCAGCCTCTCTCACTACTCTCAGCTATCACTGGTCATATCCAGTATGCTTTGGTTTTTTTGTTGGTTTGGTTTGCTGTTTTTTCTCTGCTTTGGATTCTACCAGATGCCTCTGGATATTTTCACACTTTTTATGCACAATAAAAACCTTCTCCCTAATGGAGCAGCCATTTCAGCAATTTCCATATTATTGTGTATAGGTGTCCTCTTGTGTATAGGTGCAGCTATGCAAACCCCGACATGTGAACCAGAAAGGAGCCATACACATTCTTCAGAACAAACAAACAAATGAAAAACCAGCAGGGGCTCAGAAGGGGAGACAACAAACCAGATATAATGTCTTAAAACAGATTTCTACAGGCAATTTCTTGAAGAGTGTTGAAGCTGGCACACTGAAAACGTTCTTCGATGATAATGTTGTTTAGAAATCAGCAGAAAGGTACCCAGAAAACAACTTCTAATGCTATAGGATAATTCTAAGAACCAAGTGATGGGTGTGGAATATGTCAAGGTCTACGAAAAATCACCAGCTAAAATATGTGAAACGGAGCTAAAACCCTAGTATCAATCTTAAGAAACTGAAAAAGACTAAAGAAGCCCACAGGAAGCACAGGCTAAAAATAATAGCAAAATCCATAAAATATCAAAAAAGAACAGTTTACACGAACCAATGAAATCAGAAGCTGGTTCCTAGAAAAGATAAATAAATCTATAACTTTCAAGTTAGACTGTGGAAGCCAAATGAAGATTCTTGTGAAACTATCCTGGTCCTGAGCTTTGTCCTAAAATGACTAAAGACTACATGCATATGGGTTCACGATGAGTTTACACTAGATTACATGTCTGGTCTGCAGTGGAGGACTTTGAGAAAATGAGATGTCCAATACAGGGGAAATGACAGGAGCTAGCCTGATCTAGAAATAGGTTATAAAGCACACACACTGACACATTGACAGACATATAGACTCACAATACATGCATATACACAAATAACCATATACACACATACACATATGAACACATATAAGCATATATACACACACAACACACATGTGTACTCACTTAAACACACATGTACACACACATACACACAAATACCTTCGCTTCAGCCCAAAGTGATTTGCTAATTGTATTCACCAGAACTGTGAGACAAATTTCTACTGAAAATAAATTTTGAATTGTATGTGTGTATGTATGTATGTATGTATGTATGTATGTATGTATGTGGGTGCATATATGTGGACTTTTATGCCATGACACGGATGTGAAGGTCAGAGAACTATTGGGAGTAGTTCTTTACTTCTACCACATGGGTTTTGGAGAGTAAACTCAAGTTGTTAGACTCGGGCTTGGTGACAGGCCTTTACCCAATGAGCTGTCCTGCCAGCTCAAATTTCAATTTTTATAGTCAGCATATAATAGGTTTTCTTACAGTATCCTGCAGGGTGAACCCTGTTCCCTTAGAATTTATTCCTTGGAGATGAATGTCTCTACTCACCCAAGCAAGGACATAGGCAAAATGATTCCTACCCTCTCTTAAGCAAGATTGCTGAGGAAATATGCAAACAGCGTCCATTTGGCCTTGAGATCTTCTGTATCCTGAGCATGCCCAGTGATCATGATAAATGCTCTGTTCTTCATTGCTTCTCTGTCCCTGCTTTGAACCCTGAGCTATCTTGGAATAATTGCTGCACAGAACGTCAGTAAAGCAACCTCACCACTGCTCAGAGAGCCCTGGTCCTGAATCTCTAATTTGACTTTAATACCTGTCACTGGCAGGTTGAGATATACTTTTAAAACTACCAACTTTTGGGGAATTTGTTACAGTGACCACTGCACACTAATATACAGAAAAACCTGACAGAAGACATAAGTGATCAGAATCAGGAATAAAAGGATTTATCTTGAAATAATAAGAAATTAAGACAGTATCAGAAATAATTTGATGCCATCAAATCGGTCATCTTAAAACAATAGATTCTCCAAAATATGAAACCTTCATGGTTCAGAGAGGGCCTGAGTAGTAAGAACTGAAAGTCATAAAAAGAAACCGACAAGACTATTTATTAAACATTTTGGAGGTGGGAAGATGGCACAGTGGTTAAGAACACTTGCTACTCTTCCATAGAACCTGGGTCCATTCCCCATCACCCATAACAAGTAGCTCCATGGAATCAGATGTCCTCCTCAGGCCTCTATGGGTAATCACATATATGCCATAGACTTACACAGACACAGAAACACATGCACATTAACACAAACACATATAAACACTCATGCACACACAAAATATATATACACACACACATAATCGTATACACACATAAACACATATAGACATACACACATAAACACATGTATACATACACACATGTATATACATACTCTCTCACACACACATACACATATACACACAGGCACACATACACACATACACAGACAGACACACACAGACACTCACAGACACACACACACACAGACACACACACACACACACACACACACACACACAAAGCTTGAGCCTTAGTCCAAGCTGACTTGTGTCACTTAGGGGAGAGGCTGTCAAGGGCACCACAGATAGAGTTTGTAAATCAGAGGAATTTCAATCTCTTGGTTGTTTAGATGGCATTTCACATATGCTATAACTTGCATAATTACTTGCTTTAAACATGCCCTACTTGTTGTATATAAATTATACGTCAGTGGACTCTTAAAATAATGAGAACTTCACCAACAGAAAAGATTTTAGGTATCAGGAAGACCAGCATAGTGAAATGGATAGTGATATCCCAAGACCACGATATTCCTCTGCTTACAAGAGGCACAAGCCTCTGTTAATTAGTCACCATAGTATTTATTGCCTGAGCAGTGCTGACCCAGCGGGTTCAGGAATACAGAGGAAGAACTGCAGGGGATGTAGCATTCTCCTCAGCATACCCCTCCCTGTTTGTTCCATACTTAGAGACTTTATCACATACTAAAGAAAAGAGTAAGTGGACATTTTATGATGAACAAATTACAAGATGTGAGGTAAAGGTTCCCCACTAGAGACCCGTTTGCACAGACTGAATTCTTTGTTATAGCAGAGTTATATGGAGAACAAGGTAATCATCGCTCACTTCAAACATTAATCTCCTCCCTCCCCAATTTAGGGGCCTGTGATTTGCCTTCAATCAAACAGGCAAGTTCCCTCAACACCACCCTCAGCACAGAATAGCAGTTGGCCAGGTCATTCTCGATTTCTCACAGGTGTTATCCAGAGAGGATGATCAGGCCCCACAAAGGCAGCAAAACACTCCTGAGAATTTCAAAGTCTTGTCTGTGTCCCCCTTGGTGGTCAAGAAAGCTTGGTATTTTAACATACAGCTGCCAATCATCACCACACTTCAGAGGCAAGCGCACTTGCTTATGACTGTTAATCATCAGGGATATTAACCATTGACACTTTCCAATGACATCGCATTTTATCATCTCTTTCTGACGTCAGAACCATTTTGTCATCGTAAGCATCTCACACAGGAAGGACGCACAACATTGCAAGAGAAACGAGGAAACCTTAGCACAATGAGGACAAGTCAAGATGTGAGCAGGGTAACGCATCCCTGTCCTGATCTTACCCTGAATCTATTGTTTGTTTGCTCACATGACTGGGTTCTGAAAGCTCCTGAACAGTCATGTCCACCTCAGCAACACATTCAAGACATTACCTGATCCAGACCATGACCCAGAAACAAAACCAAAATAGCTGTGTTCTGCCAAGACAAACGTTATCAGGCTCCCCAAGCCTGCATCTGACAACATCTGATGTTGTGTTGGCATTTGTTTTTGTTTCTAATTCTTTATAAATGCTGTACACCAGAGCTGCAGTGGCAACAGTTCTCTTGGGAGAGAGTCTGATCTCAGTCACTGGTTAAGAAAGGACTTTAATTTGGCCTCATAAACATGGCTGTCTGTAACTTTCTTGCCTGGACGTTAGTCGTAGCTCTCCCAGGAACAGAACGGACAGAATTCAATGTAGAATGTACATTAGTCACCCATGCCATTGGTACAAGACATTTTAAAAGATATATGTGGATCAGCTCATTTTCTAGGCATAAAAATAAATGAACAAGTTATAAACATTCTGAATAAGAACTGAAAGATCAGAGCGCTTCCAAGCTACAGGATGAATCACATGCTGTGTAACATTAATGTGTCATGTCAACGTGGAAGGCTGGCTACCCCATCCTGTTGGCCCCCTCTACTCTGAGAGCCAGCCTTCATTATTTCATTCCTGCATCCAGAGAGAGCTGAGAATGTCTCAAGAGAAGTTAGGAAAATGAGCCGCCATGACTTTATGACAAATTCCTACATTTCTGAGTAGTCCTCCCTGTGTTGCCATAAGGATTCTTGTTCTTACCTCTAATGGGAGGTCACATGATATAATCACAATATCTAATTAAGATACCACCACGGGCACCCTATTCTTCCCTTCTGCCTTCCCTTGAGTGTTTGCCACATGTGGAGACCCCACCTGGAATCTACTCTGTATGAGGCTCAGAAGCATAAGACCATCATCAAAAAGCTTGTGATCATGGTAATAGGGAAGGAATCCTACATAGAAATCAGACAAGCTCTACCACAATGGCCATAGTACCCTAAGAGCTTCGTAGATAGTATGCTGAGGTCAAGGCACATATAGATACACAGTATTTGCATATGCACCCATAATTGTATGTACACACATATACACATGAACACATATAAACAAATATATATACACAGACACTCATGTATACACACATAAACACACACGTGCACATACTCACATACGTACATACATGTACACACACGTACACACATGTACACACACATACACATACAAACATGTCAATCACACACAAAAGTCATCATTTCTTCCTTAACCTTATTCTCTCCCTGCATTACCTAAGTATGGATAACCCACGGACTATAGGTTTTACCCATTCATTCTCCATTCCTACTTCCCAGATCTAGAAGTCAAGGATTAACTACATTTAATGTCTAATCCTCCATAAAATACCAGGATTGCTCTTGTTCTGCACCTCTGCCTTCTATGTCCTCTTCGTTAGTCTATCTCCACCAACTGATAGTACGTGCAGTCTAAGGTGCCCATGTAGTAGAGTGCTCAGAGAACAGCCCCACCATGAGCCCCTATCTCTACTGCAGTGAAAGGTTCCTATCATGAGCAGTAGAAATGACAATGTTTCTGGGCCACACTGTATATTACTCACAAGCTTCACACACAGTTTCTCTGTCTGTAATGTTCTTCAGGTGCAGCCAGCGCCTCCACACTGTTGCCTCAGAGCCTGCTGATGAGGTCAATCAACTCTCAAACCTGCTGAAGACTCTGGATAAACAGATCCACTGGAGTGTTTCATGAGGGGCAGCCTACCTTTTAAATCTATTGTACATACCTGCCCTCTATCACCCAAAGGTCCGCCAACTGTTGGACAATCCGTGCTACCAAAATAAGCCATATGTCTCTGCAACTGCATCTTAAAATGTTTTATTCTGCTTGGGACTATTCTGATTTCAGATGGCTGGCCATTTCTATGCTCTTGATCCTTGATAATTTCTTTTGTAATTCTTGATAATTTCTCTTATCTATATTGAATTTCCTGAGTGTTTTGTTCAGATTTTGCCCTTGCTTTTTATTATTTAACTTACTCCTGAACTTAGTCCACGATCAGGATCAGGCGTATGGACAACAGTAATTATTTGTTTAGTGAATATGAAGAAGAAAGGAAGGGAGAAGAAAACACACACACACACACACACACACACACACACCCCACAAAAAATCTCCAGGCAGACAGTGTTGCTGAGAACTTGTGGATGGCAAGATCTGAACACACTCTTAGCTGCTAAGCAATGTTATGGTTGATTACAGGCACCACTAAGTCTTGTGTGCACCCATGCTGTTCTCCTCCTCTACAGGAGCAGATGATGTTTGTCATTACAAGCTGGTACCTGGCACACCCTCTCTTTGGAATAATATGCTGCTGCTATTGATAAATCCAACCCATGTGGTGCAATCATTCCTTCACAGTCTGGCATTTATGCCAATACATTTTGAAATCCTGCAAAGGAATCAATTTGCCAAGATGCTGTAACAGGCCAGTTGTCTATAAGTACATCCTTGCAAGGAAATCACTATCAATTTGGGTCCAAATGAAACCTCTGTGTCTACACATTATTATTCCAGGATGCTAAAGGAAATACTTTTTGCTACTTGTGAGGACAGATAATGACAGAGCTTACTACTACTGAAATACTATTTTTCAGGAAGCTTACACTATTACTACCAAGAATTCTTTCCAAATTTTAAAATACTTGCTTAGTCAGGGGCACCTAAATAAATGACATGGCCATAAATTTATTCTCCATCCTAGTAATTTTCCCATGTAAAACTTCAGATTTTTTTTAACAGCCACAGGGGCCTGTTGTGCTACTGAGGAAAAGATGTATTGAGAACGACTGCTTCAGAAAACCATTCTTGAGCAAAGAAAACACCATTTTTTAAATGAGTCACCTTCTTAAAAGAGTAGAAATTTTAATGTTTACAGTATATAGCACAGCCACTTTTAAATGAAAGACAGATGCTTTCAACCGGCTAGTATTTTGATACTATTTCCACAAATTATCATTCTCAGTAATAAAATAAAAGTTTTTTTAACCTGTACAATTTTTTTAAAAAAATGTTATTAAATGTAAAGAGACAAGACTATACTTGACTTAAATTTGCCAAAAACATACAACCACGGCAGGGTTGAATAGTGCAAGTTTCTCCAATCAAGGAAAAGAAGGATTGAATCAACCTCGGGTATTCAGTATCTATGTGATGGGCTCACTTTGTGGAATTTCAAGTACCTCCTAGGTAATAACTTCTATTTCACAAATGGATGTGTGCATGTGCATGTGCCTGTGTGTGTGTGTGTGTGTGTGTGTGTGTGTGTATGTACGCACATGCGTGCGTGTTTGTATCCTACATATGTAATCCAAAAATTTAGTAATCTAAAACAGGATAACAGTGAGTTGGAGAATAATATGGATTACAGAGAAGACCCAGTGTCAAAAATAAAACAAGATGAAAATAATTTACATATCCTCCATCCCTGTTAGCAAATAAACAACTCAACTTTCAGAGTTCCACAAAAATAAGCAATTTCATAAGTATGAAGAAGTAGAATATAAGGTTATGGGAAGTAAGACCTGCTCTTAAAATAAAAATCTAAAAAATTAAGGGCCAGGGATATAGCTTATTGGTAAGGTCCTTGCCTAGTGTGCTTGATGACCTAGGTTCAATTCTAAGAACTGTTTAAAAAAGCAAATAAATATAAAAAAACATTGATTTTTATATTTAACATAATGTACCTAAATGAAATACTAAGAAACTATAAAATGAAAAATAGATTATAAATTAATAGTATTTGTACCATACTCTATAAAGAATCAGTTCTAGCTAATTCATTGCTACAATTCAGACAGCATTGATGTCTTTAGATAACAGGTAGCTGCTCCCTTAATATTTTGAGATTTGTAAACTATATATAGAAACAAAAACTGTTTTAGTTTAAGAAATTCCATACTCATAGTTGGAATATGGTCTGGACATCTGATCAATATTTCTTTCTTTTTTTTTTAAAGATTAAACAACTTAACACACACTATTGAGGATTTTATCTTGCAAATGCAATCACTGTGACTACTGCATACTGAGCTTTACATAAGATGGTTACCATGAATAAAAGTAACAAGATGTCCTGTTATCTCATAGTGGGGTGGAATACATTAAAATAAAAAAGAAAAAAAAGAGAAAGAAAAGCTACTGTCCCACTTAATTCTGAATAAAAGAATGAGACACAAGCATGGAGTAGCTTGAAATATAACACCTTAAAGAATGTTGTTTTCTTTTCACATGGTTCTCAGAAAAAAAATCATAGTTATTCCAAAAATACTCAAGAACAGATATAAAAACGAGCCAAATACATGGAACTATAAATGTATCCTCCAATCCAAAAGTAGTTCTTTTTCTACCCCAATTCTTTTCCCCAACTTTTCTATTACCTCCGGCAAAGAAGAAAAAAAAAGAAACAAAGAAGAGAGCAAAGGGAAGAAAGAAAGGGAAAGAGAGGCCGAGGATTCAGGGCACAGCTCTGTGGAAGAGGGTTCTCATATATGGGCAAGGCGTTGGGCTCATCTCCAGCTCTGCCAAACAGCAGTAGTCCAACATGGCCTCCTACTGTTGCACTGCTGTGTCATCCCAAAGGAAATATTAGCTTCTGGTGGGAGGCTGGCAGCTCATAAAACTCTGGAAATCAGTGAAAGAAATTAACAAAACTTAGAAGGTGAGCTGTTCTGAAGGCCCATCCAGTAGAGGAACTTCCTGCCAAATACCAAGCCTGGTGACCCTAGTTCATTCCCTGGGACCCACACTGTAGAAGCAGAGAACTGACTGAGACTCCTGCAAGTTGTTTCTTGACCTCAAACTCATGATTTAGCATGTGTGTACCCATAAACATGTACCCACACCCATACATACACACCTATGCACACAAATACACATGCAAATTAAAGAGATGTAGTAAATTAAACAACCTTATAAGGCTCAGGATGTTCCTGAAGATTACAAGAGTCACAAGGCACGTCTAACGCTGTCTAAGTAGTGACAGCTGAATAGAACAGAACCTCCAATCCCCTCAAGCTCCTTGGATGCAGATTTTATGAGTCATCACTTGTACTAGAGTAGGCTTTTTGGTGATGCAACTACCTTTGAGTTACTCATGATTCCATACACAAATTCTTTTATATACTCTTATGAATAAATTCCAAGACATTTACTGCACTAGGCTAGACTTGGGTGGAATTGTGTTGTCCTGTTATTGGTGCTCTAACTGAAATGAACAGACATTTTTTTTCATGTCTCCCCAGGAAAACTCACACAAGAATTATTTTTGAAAACATAGCAGTGTTAATCAATACAAAGTAAAATATAAAGATCACCACTGAAAGGAGGGGCATTCTAATTCTCCATACTGCAGGAGGTAGCAGAGCATTATTATATCATGGAAAATAAGAACTGATTCTATTTATCAATTTTGGGATATTCTCTCATCTCCCTTTTAAAAAGCCTAACCCTAAAAATATTGAAGGTAATGGTGCAGGAGCATGGCCTTCAGAAGCAGTAAGAGAAACGAGTCCCAATGGAAATTATAAGTAGCTGATGAACTAGCCTGCCTCCATCTTACATTGGAGAGTCATCTTATAGCAAAGACAAACTAGGTTCATTCCAGCTTATGATTAATTCTATCTCTCAAGGATTGGGCTATGTTCCATCTGTAACCTTAACTACAAATGGCTCTGTATGGACTGTTCTAGTAAATGACAACAATATCTTTGTTTCAAAAGGTTACTATGGCTACCTGTTGTAATGACCACTTTTTATGGCTATGCTGTTATGACTACCTTGTTATAACTACCTGGTACGGTCACCTTGAGATGGTTGAGGTCTCTGTTTCAAGATTTTGTTATGACCAACTTGTTATGTCTATGTTTTGCATCTGTAACCAACCAAATCCCCTATTTGGAAACCCCTTACTCTTAAACTATAAAAACCCTTATGTTACCCATGTCCAAGGCTAATCTTTTGAACTCCACTATTAGGAAAAGACAGTCCATATACATAAATTAAAAAAAAACTTTCTTAAATTAATTGCTTGCTTTCATCTATACAGCCACGATGATTTGAGTTGGTGGCCTTTTTTCCTCTCATCCGAAGGATTAGCACAGATCACGTATGTTATAGTAAAAACAGACTTAAGGATTAAAAGAAGCTAGAGATAAAATTAGAAGGTCTGGCTCATCAGGAATATGAAGCAGAGAAGCTTGCAGTGGGCCTGAGACAGCCAAGCCAACTAGCCAAGAAGGACAAGGTTCTGAGTATCAGTGGGCCAACTGTTTCCCCAAGGCACACTAGTGTCCTTTCATATACTTTTGCCTCTAATGCATCTAACTGTAACAGGCTCAACTGAAAGTAAGGATGGTTCCTAACAAGGCACTTCCACCCAGGAGACCAGCTGAAATGACTCCATAGACAAGTATCTAAATATGATATAACCATAAATGATGATAGGTTCTTCTTGGTGGGTGTGATCAATGTAAGTCTTTTCCATGGCGAAGCTAAAAGCTAATATTGTAAATGTGTGAACAAAGAGGACTTGGCGTACTAACAATGCTTGTACTACCTGCTGATGACTCAATGCTGGCAGACAATCAGGGTGAGTCACTAACAAAAGGCCAGAGAGGCTTCCCCTACCCCTAACTGGGTGGGCAGTACATGAATCTCTCTGGTTGGGGCCAGGGGGCATGTTAAGAAACTGTAGGCCTGTAGCTTCTCAGTCCATTATAGGTCACAGAATTAACAAAACTGGATTTCTCTCTCTCTCTTTCTCTTGGTTAATTTGGCTAGAGCTTTATTGAGTTTATTAATCTTTTCAAAGAACCAATTCTTTATTTAATTAACACACTGTAGTTTTAAATTTCTATTTCATTCAAATTCAGCACTAATTTTTATTATTATTTTTATCTATTCTTTTTATGTGTTCTTTGCTCTTGATTTTCCAAGGCCTTCTGGTACAATATTAAGTGATTACTATGAGATCATTCAAGTTTTTGTTTGTGCGCTACAGACTTTCCTCTTATAACTACCTTCATTATGTCCCATAGACTGCTATATGCTATATGTTCATGAAAATCCAATTCCAGTGCCACAATCTACGAGGCTTAGGGATTGGCCTAACAAGGACACGACGAGGAGAAGAAAGAACAGACACATACAGAGAAAAGTTGGGATCAGGTGGATCATATGTCTTGATGGAGATGCAGGCAATAGCAATGTGAAAACTCAGCATGTTTATTATGTACAGTACCTAGGAGGACGCAGTGGATTAGCTAATCCGAACAGAATACCTCTGTAGGGGAGCATCTCAGGTCGCTGTTACCTTGGAGGCAGAAGCTGTCACTGACAATTTATCCACATACTGTCAACATTTGTGCTTGGACAGGGGGGTGGGGAGGCTTTGGCATTCTTTTTTTTTTTTGGTTTTTCGAGACAGGGTTTCTCTGTGTAGCCTTGGCTGTCCTGGAACTCACACTGTAGACCAGGCTGGCCTCGAACTCAGAAATCCTCCGCCTGTCTCTGCCTCCCAAGTGCTGGGATTAAAGGCGTGCGCCACTACCACCACCCGGGCTTTGGCATTCTTATGGTTCTGAGGTATTGGGGTCCTTTACCTAGCCCTGCCTCTTTATATATATCTGGCCAGTTTCAACAACACATATTAACTTAGGATTACATGTACTCCCTACATTCTCGGAATCTTTTAAATTCCTTCTTGATTACTCCCCTGACTGGATTTCTATTCACTGCTGTGCTGTTTAGCTTCCAGGACTTCCTGTGCTTCCCTTGACTCCACTGTTCCCTTGACTGCCATCTTCCTTCCTTTGTGGTCAGACATGATAATGGATGTTATTTCAATTTTTCTAAATTTTTTGAGACTAGCTTTGTCCTAGTATGTGGTTAGTTTTGAAAGGTTTCCATGGCATGCTGAGAAAATCTCTATCTATCTATCTATCTATCTATCTATCTATCTATCTATCTATCTATCTATGTTTTGATGGAGATGCAGGCAATAGCAATGTGAAAACTCAGTATATTTATTATGTACAGTACCTAGGAGGAGGCAGTGGATTAGCTAATCCGAACAGAATACCTCTGTAGGGGAGCATCTCAGGTCGCTGTTACCTTGGAGGCAGAAGCTGTCACTGACAATTTATCCACATACTGTCAACATTTGTGCTTGGACAGGGGGGTGGGGAGGCTTTGGCATTCTTTTTTTTTTTT
>NW_021620703.1:3531026-3618527 GCF_004785775.1 Grammomys surdaster | reverse complement strand
ATATATATATATATATATATATATATATATATATATATATATATATAGAGAGAGAGAGAGAGAGAGAGAGAGAGAGAGATTCTTCTTTTGGGAGAGATTCAGTATATGTCTGTTAGGTTCATTTTATTTATAGTATTGAGTAAATAGAGAAACTCCAGAGTGTATCTAATTAATTTTTATCTGAATGAGATGTTTACTGGTGAGTGTAAGGTATTGGATTCAGCCACTACAACTGTTAGAGTTGATATGTGATTTTAGATCTAACAGTACTTCTTTTATGAAATTGCATGCTCCTGTGTTTGGTGCATAAGTATTTAGGGTTGTTTTCCTCCTGATGGGCTATTCCTTTCGCAAGTAGGGGATATCCTTCCCTTAGCTCTCCTGGTTAGTTTTGATTTGAGGTCTATTTTGGCAGACATTCTAATAGCAACACCTGCTTGTTTCTTTGTCCCATTTGCTTGAAATTTTTTCCATTCTTTTATCCTGAGTTGGCTACCATTGATGATGAGCAGTATTATTTCCTGGAAGCAGCAAAAGAAACCTGTTTTTCTTATCCAATCTGTCAGACTGTGTCTTTTTGTTGAAGTTAATTGAGACCATAAATTCCTTTTATTTTGTAGTTGTTTTTCTTAGACTTTTTTTGATGAACTGTTCTGGAATTATCTAGTCCTCATAGTTTGGGTATGTTTCTCCAGGACCATGTCTGCCTGCATGGTGCCATGCTCCCCACCATGAGAATAACAAACTAAACCTCTGAAACTGAAGCGAGTCCCAATTAAATGTTTTCCTTTATAAGAGTTGCCATAGTCATGGTGTCTCTTTATAGCAACAAAACCCCCAAGATAATGGATATAAAAGTTTGGGTTGGCATTTGTAAATATTTAGAAATTGTAGAACATCAATTTAGGATCCTTTCTTAGCATTTCTATTGCTGCAACAAAAGACCATGACCAGAAACCAAGTTGGGGAGGGAAGGGTTTTTTTGGGGCGCGGGCCAAGAGGCTTATACTTCTACATTATAGTTCATCACCTAAAGAAGCCAGGACAAGAATTCAAACAGGGCAGGAACCTAGAGGCAGGATGTTGTAGAGGGGTTACAACTACTTATTAGCTTGATCCACATGACTTGTTCTGCCTTCTTTCTTAGAGAACCCAGGACTATCAGCCAAGGGGTGGAACCACCCATACTGGGCTGTGCCCTCCCCATCAATAAATAATTAAGAAAATGACCTACAGGCTTGCCAACAACCTGATCTTAGGTAGGCATTTTCTCAGCTGAAGCTTGTTTTTTTCCCCCTCAGATGACTATAGCTTGTGTCAAGTTGGCATAAATCTAGCTAGCACAGTCCCTCTGACTTTCAAAGATTCTATTGAAAAGTAAGGTATTATTTCTTTCTGATCTCAGTATTCATTCTCTGATCTGTACATTTAATGTTTGATCACTATGGGATATAGAGAGGTTTTATGTTTTGTTTTGTACTTTTGTTTGTTTGTTTTCTGGCCCATTCAATTTGGTGTTCTGTATGCTTCTTGCATATTAATAAGCACATCTTTCTTTAGATTTGAGGATTTTTTCTACTATGGATTTCATTTTCTTTCCATGGGTTTCCATAAGCTTCTTCCTATTTATCTATTATTCATAGGTTTGGTCTTTAGAGTCACAGATTTTCTTATGTTCCATTCCTGTTTGTTTATGTTTTTCTACCTTTTCCTTTTATATTTAACGTTCCACTCCCATGTCTTCCAAATCTAATTTCTCTTCTCTACATGATCATGTGGTGATTTTCCTCTGAGCTCTTTGGTTAACTTCCTGAGCTTTTCATTTTGAGTTTTATTTCATTTTGGGTTTTCTTCAGAGATTCTCTTTATTCACTTCAATATTCCATTCAACTGCTCATTTGTGTTTTCTCAGTTCTCATTCAGACATTGGTTCATATCCTCTTTGAGTTCCCTGAACATATTTACAGTCACTGTGTTGAAGTCATTTTTCTATTCATTAGCTTGCTTGCTCTCAGTGAACATTACAATAACTCTGGAGAAGATATACCAGAAGCACATATATAGATCCAGAGACACATGTTTGCACACCCAGAAATCCCATACAAACACAAGACTTGAAATCACAATGAATAACCAAAGGATCTGTAAGGGGAAGAAAGGTCCTGACAAGGCATTATGATGCAAAAGAACCACCAAAAGCACCACTGAGTTTCCTTTGAGTTGTTATCTACTGCTGGGCAGATACCCAATGTGACTCCATTGGAGGAAACTAAGTTTTCCTTTGAAAGCACTCATCAGTTGAAGATAGCTTCTGGGTTAGGGATGGGAACTTGGGTTTACCTCTCCTCTCAGCACAAGAACCCTATCTTCTGCAGATCCTTAAATGCCCAGTGCATGGTCTCTGTGAATTCACATGTGTATTGGTCCTGATGTGTTCAGAAAGGCTTGTTTCCTTGGTGTCTTTCATCCCCTCTAGCTCTTACAATCTTCTCCAGGATTCCCTGAGTTCTGAATGGAGGGATCTGATGGTGACATCTTATTGAGAATTGAGTGTTTCCAGGTCTCTCACCTGCACGATTTTGTTCAGCTGTGGGTATTTGTGCCCACCTACTGCAGGAGAAAGCTGCTCTTAAATTTATGGCTATGTTCCTTTAGCGGAATAGTAGTATTTGGTTTAAACCTAGGTCCCTGGCCTATCTTATTTCAGATTCTTGGCCACCCAATCGGTGTTGACCATGAGCTCTTTCTCATGGGGTGGGTCTTAAATACAACCAGATTTTGGTTGGTAGTAACCAACATCTTTGTGCCACTATTGGACTGGTGCATCTTATTGACAGGTCATCATCTTAGTTAGAAGGATTTGTAGCTAAGTTGCTGCTTGCCTTTCTCCTTTGGTAGTGTGCAAAGTGTATACTTTCCAGTACCATGAATATTAGTCAGTAGGGATGAAGGCTCTCTATAGGAAGCAGTTCAACTTCTCTGTGTTCAATGATTTCTATAGGTGTTGTCTTCAGCAATAGTCTTACAGTCAGTTTGTGAAGAACACCCAACAGCCTGGGTTGTTCAACAGTTTCCATGGGGCCTTTGGCCAACAACTGGTTTAGATGTAATCTATTCCAAGATCTGGAGTTTAATTTATGATTCTGTTAATCTGGGTTCTCTCTTTCTTTCTTTTGGTTAGTTGGGCCAACAGTCATTCAATCTTACTTATCTTCTGAAAGAACCAGCTTCAATATTTGTGATTCTTTGAATTGTTTGGTTTCTATTTAATTAATTTATGCTCTGATTTTTGTTCTTCATTCCTGTCTCCTGGATGTGTTTTTGGTTTGTTCTTGTTTTTAAAACTCTTGAAATGCATCATTAAGTCCTTTTTTTGGACCCTTTCTGATTTTGTTTTTATTTTAACATAGGTACTTAGAACCAGTTTCCCTCTTAGGACTGTATTTAATGTATCGCAAAGATTTTGTTGTGTTTTTCATCTTTATTTAATTACAGGATTTTTACATTTTTTTCTTCTTTAACCCATTCATCATTTAGTAATGTGTTGCCTCTGTGAGTTTATGTAATTAGTGGAGATTTGTTCGTTGGTGATTTTAAACTTTATTGGATTGTGGGTAGTATTTTTGAATATGGGAAGGCTTATTTTGTATCCTGATATGTTAGATACCAGGAAGCAAGGTGACTTAGACTAAAGCTAATAAACATTCCATTATCATACAGCAACCCTACATATCTTGCAAGTCTTACCCCCACTGACACTCTTCCCCTTCCATTGTGTCAAAAGGAGGAAGAATAGCTGGGCCTAGCCTCTGGTGGTTCCTTCAGTCTGAAGCATTGCTTCTAGTATTCTAGTATTTTGTTAGATATTATAGTGCTACATTATTATGAAAATATGTCATACATTCTAAGAGATTGGAACTTTTGCTAGCCCTCACATCCAAAATTAATAATATACCTTGTGCTCACGTAAGACTTAAGATTGCTATCCTACTATGTTTTGAGCCCATTTGCATAACCTACCTTTAAAAGAACATAACAATGAATGTTACTTGTCTTGAATTTCCCATGTAATCACTTTTTATAGCCTAAGCTAATATGTGGGTGTAGTCTTAAGTTATATATTTCTCCATGCTGTTGAGCCACCTGTGTGCATGCATCCATGTGTGCATGCATGTGTTTGCTGTGGTAATCATTTGTTGAAAGCAACAAGGATTAAGGAGCAACCTTATAAATCATGCTTAATATTTGAATATTACTCAATAGTATCTGATTTCTTGTTATCTATGTCAGTTTCAGTCAGTAAAATTTAATTATCTTGTAAAACCCTGTTAAAGGCTTCTGTCAAGTATCCTTCATTCATTCTCCCATGTGATGCTTTCTATACTGTTAACTAAATACAGAGCAAATATCTTTTGTTAAGGACATGCAGATACCCAGTGGCATAGACACATAGGGACAGATTGATAAGACAGTAATCAGGCAGGTACAGATTCCCACTCATAACAACAGACAGATGACAGACAAGAGACAATGAAAGACACAGGGAGAGAAAAAGAGAAGACAAATCTGGATTTGCTGATGATAAAAGTACTCCAAAGGGGAAGTGTTTTAATTGTTCCTCATTAATGCAACAGAGACGCATTTTGGGTATGCTAAGGTTATTATTAATAAGCTTACACACACACACACACACACACACACACACACACAGGAATTCTTTTTAAGTTCATTGAGTTGTTTATTCATGTCTTCTTTAAGTTTCTTGAATTCTTTAGTCAAATGTATGGTTGTTTCTTTAACATTCTATGTCCCAGAGTTCGTCTAGATAATTTTCAGAAGATAACATTTTATAGGTCTTGTGAGTTGCGGGGAGGGTGTCATATTGTCTTGCTCTCTCTTAAGCTGTCTGCTTTTCTGATGTGACTTGGGCATATGAATTCTTCTCTTGTTTGTGTATCTGATGTAAGAGTCTGAGCTGATTCAGGCTGTCTGGCTGATGACTAGCTAATGCTAGGCTTGGTAGTTCGCAGATATCACAGACAGGTTTGGTTCTGAGCAAACTTACCAAAAAAGGCCAGAGCATGTGCTGTGAGTCTGGTGCCAGGCCTGGGACTGTAGGCGATGGAACAGGCACATTTGGGTCAAATGTTTTTAGCTGTCATTGTTTGTAGTCAAGGATCACCTACTAAATGTTACACACCAAATTAAAATTATCACCACAGAGTTTACAGTGGCATGAACTGGAATGGAAATTTAAGGTTTTTGCACAGTGGTAGAGCTAATTCAGAAGTGGAAGATTCTACTCTGATGTGTACCCCACTCACTCCACCCTCCACCTCTCACAGCTCCCCAAAATTGCAGCTCAACAGTTGCTGGTAATTTTTTTAATCGGTAGAATTCTTCCTTTTCTAGAGTTAAGTTCTCTGCCTTCTGATGTGAATGTCCTTCACCCTATTGCATCTCCTCTCCAAACATTTTATGGCCTGAAGCACTTGGTTAAGTAGGCCCTCTCCCTAGAGCAATGCTTCAGAGAAATCAATATCGAAATGCAGTTTTCTGACATCAATAAGTGAGTGCATTAGTTTCAGTTTTCATTATGATGCTGTTTTTAATGTAAAGAATTGATCCTTTTTATTGGAGATCATAACTAGATTTATCTGGTTAAAGACTCATCTTGTTAACATTGTGTAAAACTGAAAAGTACGAAGATAGCCATGTGAGAGTCTGGTGAATGCCAATACATACCAGATAGTCTCTTAAACTATTTGTGATTCTACATGGGAATACAACTATTTTTTACAATTTACCCACTCAAAACAAGTTAATTTCGAAAATAGATTTTGACAAACTCTGACTTAAAGAGCTAAAGTCAGACATTAGTGGATCCATGTTTTGTATAAAAAAAAAAAACAGGTTAGGTTTAACTCAAGGCAAGGCAAAGAACTGTGAAGAATTTCAGTGGCCTTTTTACTCTAAGGGCAATGCTCAGAGTTCCTGGATGAAGAGAGTCACTTCACTCAAGATTATACCAAAAGATTTAAGATGAACCTAAGATGTATCAATGCATTTGAAAACAGTTCATCAGGGAGCAAATAAATATTATCACATGGACAAGCCCATGTATCTAAATGTTCAAAACAAACAAAAATCAAACTAGTAGAACCCCAGTGGAGAACAGACTCCCGTGTCAAGCATTCCTGTTGATTACTCATTAAGTATTCCCACGAAATCTACTTTGATGGCATAACACCGGCTCACCCATAACTGCTTTGGTATATAAGTATACTGTACACAGCCAAGAATAAGAATTCCAAAGCTTTTCTACCAGATGCCTTTACTTTAAATGTCTGTGGGCATCTGATGTTACTCCCTTCGCATTTCTTATTGTTAATTTTTTTTACTGTTTTTCATTAGGCATTTTATTTTAATCTCCCAGGCATGGCACAAGACATAATTTTACTTGATATGGTTTGCACTGCACTTCTAGATAAATATGGCTCTCTAGGGATGAGGTCAATGTTTTAAAATCTGCATATGGCAGTTTTATTCTGGGGCATGTCTGCAGTTGCCATATGGCTAATGGCAATCTGTGAAGGGAGTCAGGATGTGTCTATTTAAAATACTGACTAAAATTGGAGTTTCCACTCAAATGCTCCGAAACAGCTTTTTCTGAATGTTAAATCTTGTTTTGACTTGTAAAAATTCAATCTGACCACTGTAAAATATATACTGAAATAAATTTTAAGCATTTCCATTGGTTACATCCTTGTAATAGACATATGTGTAGAAATGTCTATAGAAATATGCACGAGATATTTAACAGATAATAAGTTATTCATTTCCCTGTTCTATTTGTTCACAACTTACATACACTGTAATTGAGTCCAGCTCATGATCTAGTTAGTCTCTTAGGATCATTTGACTATACAGTTTACAAGGAACTGAAGCAGTGACTAAGTACCTCTCATATCCAAAATACCTGTTCTCTAAAGTCCTTCCAAACACCAGGATTCCGTGTCTATTGAATGAAAAATTAGTGATACATATATTGAAGACATATGGATACTTATATGCAACAGACACTACACGTCTGGTATTTAGGAGCTTAGGAAGCATGGCTATTCTAAATAACTTCCACTCATTATTCATCAGGTTACTATAAACGCTTTCAGAAAGTAGTGATGAACAATTTTTCTAACACTTTCCTAAAAAGCACTTTTCATAAATCTTCTATTTAGATCACTGTTATAAACTCCATTTACTATATTAGTGTATGCCCACTTGGTTTTTCAATGCAAAGAGGGGAGGAAATGATAAAAACGATATCTGAGGGAGTTGACTAGTGTTACAAAGACCAAGGAATTTTAACAAAATAAAGAACTAACATATAATATGCTCGAGGTATATTAGCTAGGGTTCTCTAGAAGAACATACTTACAGAATGAATCTATCTACATAGACAGATAGACAGACAGACAGACAGACAGACAGACAGACAGTGATAAGATAGAGGTACAGAGAGATAGATGTAGATAGAGATACAGGTAGAGATAGAGATATACAGATACAGATGCAGAGATACAGTAGAGACACAGGTAGAGATAGAGATAGACCGATACAGATTCAGATATAGATGCAGATATGGAAATTCTAATAAATACAGAGATTCATTAGAATGGCTCACAGGCTGTGCTCCAGCTAACCCAACAGTGACTGTCTACCAACAGAAATGTCAAGAATCTAGTAATTGTTCAGTGCTGCATGCCATGGAGAAAAGAAAAATCCAAAACCAGAATAAGTATTTGCTCCACTAAGGACAAAGTACTGTCCTTTCTAAGGAGGAAGTGATCCAGTGTAGTCAACCTGCCAGCAGGTTACTGGCTGGTCGCCATGGTGAATGGTGCCACATGTGGAGCTCAGTATTGGTCTCTGCTGTTGGAAGATTTGGCACTCAGCAGCAGATGTAGCCAGATCACCCTTGGGGAATGGGAGTCCATGTTGTTGAGCCCATGCATAACTGGATCTTTGCCACCATGGCCATATTGTTCATGGGCCCATTGGGCATGGAAAGGGATAGCCTGGGGCACCCCACAGTTTGGAGACCATGAAAGAAAGTGCATCAGCAAAGGAGACTGATCAGAGGCAGCTGTTGATTCAGAAGAAAAATCAAGAGAAAGTACTTCTGGAAGCTGGAGGTAGGAAGGAAAGGAAGGGAAAGAAGGATGGAAAATGGAAGGGGAGAGGGAAGAGATTAAAATTGTGGGAGAGGGAGAAGCAGGCAAAGAACAGATGAACTACTAAATCTACAATTGTTCTCAGGTTAGGTAACATAGCAGAAGGGTAGTCAGTGTATTTGCAGAGTGGTAGTGCTAGGATATCTTGACCGGAGCCATCCTTATCAATTTATAAGCAGGAAAGTCTACTTAGATTGGGAAGGAAGCTCAGGTGGTGACAGAGGCAAAAGTCACTGGAATGTTTAGATGGATTGTCTGTGAACTACCATAGGAAAATTAAGTATGAGCTAGATAGAGTGATGTGGAGCTTTGAACTTCACTTTACAGTTTTATTTTTATTGTGAGTGAAATAATCCTCCTCCCTCTCACACCTTCCTCCCTCCCACCTTACACCTCTCTTTTCCTCCCTTAAAGATTATATGCTAACCAAGAAGGCCCAATAGATAGGAGGTGACCTCTGTGTGAAGGGATAGGTAAAAGCTTAAGGAGCAGCGTTTTCTATGGACATAAAGAGACAGGATCCAGATCCAGACTGCAAAAGGCTGACTTGTAACAGTTAGAGTAGAGAGGAAATGGCCATGACCCAGGGACTTGGGAGTATGGACACCTTAGAGAATGCCTGCATTTAAGGCTATCACAAGAAAAGGATCCAGCTACAGTCCCTAAAACGGAGCAAAGAAGTGTTAGAGAAGAAACAAAATGACATAAGACGGAGACAAACAAAGGGGTGAAAGCTTTTAAAAAAGAATGAGTCAATGGTAACACATGCGAAAGGGGTGAAGGAATGGGCTCCTTCCCCATTGGAATTAGAAATTAGAATTTATGAGGCTGGAGAGATGACTCAGCGGTTAAGAGCAGTGACTGCTCTTCCAGAGGTCCTGAGTTCAATTCCCAGCAACCACATGGTGGTTTATAACCGTCTGTAATGAGATCTGATGCCCTCTTCTGGTGTGTCTGAAGAGAGCTACAGTGTACTCATACACATAAAATAAATAAGTAAATCTTTTTAAAAATGAGCTAGCTTGTTAAAAAAAAAAGAAAGAAATCAGAATTCACTTCATAACCATATTGTCAACAGACCTGTGTGGTAGAATATACAAAACTTCAAAATTACAAACATCAAGAGAACAAATTTTAAAAAAATGGAAACAAACAGAATTCTCAAAACATAAACACAAATACCTGAGAAATATATTTTTTTAATGTTCAACATCCTTAGCTATCATGAAAATGCAAGCGAAGATTCCATCTTGTCTGACTCAGAGTGGTCCCAATCAAGAAAAATAAATGAGTCGAGCTGCTGGCATGGATGAGGGGAAATGGAGAACACATATTCACAATTAATGGGAGTACAAACTGGTATAACCTCTATGGAAATCATTCTAGAGGTTCCTCAGAAAAATGGAAATATATCTACCATAGGATGCAGGCATATCACTCCTGGGCATACACCCAAAGACTCTATAACTGACTCCAGAGACATTTGCTCATCCATGCTCACTGTTACTCTATGAACAACAGCCAGGAAATAAAAAGAGTCTCAATGTCCATAAACTGATGAGAGGATGATGAAAATGAGGTACATCTACATTCCGTTGTAGATGATATCTTTTTAGCTATGTATGTTTCATTTCAAATACTTAGAGGCTGATAACAACCATTGAGGTAGGAGACTCTTTCAAGAAAGCGGAGACAGAATGTAGCATGATAAAGGAATAATAGTCTATAATGGAACAAGAAGAACTGAATATATATATAAAATTTAAATGTAGTTATACTATGATGGGGGATAGTACTCCAACTAGACACTAAGCATTCCCAAATCAATAAAACAAAATACCTCAGTACAAGGAACATGTTACTTCATTTTGAGTTAATAGGGATCCCAAAAGCTATTGTCCCTGCTCTGTGACATCCTCAAGAACTTAATATTAGGACCCTATTGTTGAATATGCCACTTATTTGAGTTATAAGCATAGAGAAATCGAGTAGATACAGACTTGGAAGCTTCATCCCTACTGGTTATTTTTCAGACTATCGGTAGGTACAGAGACACACTATCAGAAAAACAAACATTCTTCTCACCCAAATGTGAGCCCTGTGAGATACAGTAAAAACCTGACTGGCAAGACATTATCACTAGTGTAAAAGTGGCACAAACATTAAGGATATAACCAACCACTTTCTGATTGGACCTAAGCCTTGCTGTACAAGATAGAACTCAAACCTGGCAATTTTAATCAGGCTAAGAACCAGTGGCTAGAGTGGTGACATAAGCCCGAGGAAGAAACCTACTAATATTCTACTAAATGAATATAGAATTAAAATGAATCCTAATGACTTGGTGCTACACCCATAGATCTCTGTGCCTTGTAATTATTAGAAAAGCTTATTCTTGCCATCTTGGGTGACTAACAGGCTCACAATTGCTTCAGAGTGTTCACCCCTAAACAGGATATCTAGTTCATTTCCCTCCCCTTGGCTCAGGAAGTATAAAGATTCAGAAGCCATCGATTGTTGGGAGCCGCATTCGCCATTTGTCAATGGCGCGGCTCCATCAGGAAGCCGCATTCAATGGCGCGGCTCCTTGAGGGAGCCGCATTCAATGGTGCGGCTCAGTGAGGGAGCCGTGAGGTAAAATGCGCCCAAACAAGGGCGCTGGCTCCCTGCCTCTAGGCACTGTGAGGGAGCCGTGAAGTAAAGTGCGCCCGAGCAAGGCCCGCCGGCTCCCTGCCTCTCGGCTCTGACAGAGCCATGAATGGAAGTGCGCCTGCGCAGGGCGCGCCAGCTTCCCGTGCTCTGGCTTCAGTCAGAGCCAAGCCGAGTGTGCGAGTGTGCGCATGCGCAAAGAGTAAAAATTACTATGCTAATTAAACCTCACTCCAAGAGCCAATGAAAAACTAGTATGCTAATTAGGCATCACTTAAGGAGCCAATGAGCATGCAGTAATTTCTCCCAGGACTCTATATAAGCCGTGGGCTCTGAGGCTCTGGGTCCCTCGCCACTACCATCCAAGAGAGCTGTAACACCATCTAAAAGAGCTGTAACAAGTAAACTGCTGTCAGAAGAATCCTGAGTGTGGCGTGTTCTCCTTATCGGCGAGGCGGCGCGTCGCAATCGATAATATCAAGCAAACAGTACTTTATGGACACAACAAGATAGTCACACATATAACTCACTGCAGTTATGATAGCATACATAAAACCCCTGCAATCTCAAACCAAACAAAATCTCAGCAAGGAGGAGAATTGGTAAACACCAAATCCCAGCCCAGAGGAGGACCTGTTGGTATTAGATAGCTGGGAAAGGTTGGGCTAGTTTTTTTTTAATGGTCTAATAGCTGGTATATCAACCATACTTCAAGATGGGACCTATAAGTAAAAGTGCAAAACTAACTGCACGACACGACTTAATAGGACAGGGCATGGAGAGGAGAGAAAGAATAGGTGCAAAGTTATGAGACAGAGGGATGGGTATGATCAAAATACATTGAGTAATATTCTCAAAAAAATAAGAAAGTATTATTGCTTTTGGAAAAGTAGCTGAATATGGGGCTGGGAGCAAGCAAGGTAAGCCAGCATTCTTCCATAGCTTCTGCTTCAAGCTTATGTCTTGAATTTCTGGCCTTGGCATCCCTTGCAATGAACTGTAATGTTAAACAAACCCTTTCTTCTCCAAGTTGCTCATGGCCATGGTGTTCATCACAGTAAACAGAGAAGCAAACTAGGTCAGAAGTAAATGTTCAGCGATGCATATTTGCCTATGATTTTTAGTTGCAAATAAATGTCAAACCGTATTGTTACTCTTGAACACTGGGTAGTTACATGTAATAGAAGCACAGTGCTTCCTACTGAGCTAAGGTTACAAGCACAATTGCTCTTGCTTTAACAGTGACACCACCTTAAGAAATGTGAGTCATAGAAAAAGCCCTGCTGTCAGAATGTCAACTTTACTTGGGAGCTCACTTTTGTCTTCTAATAGGGTTGAATACAGAACCTAAAATAGCTGCTTTGTTAAAGAATCACCACAGGTACCTCTTACAACAGCAATGAACTAGTCCAGGGACATATCTACCTTCGTAAGAAGCATCTGAGAAGAGGGACCAGAGGGTTGTTGCTTCACTTCATCATATACTGCCATCCCTCCAGTTTCTTTACCAAATATAATTTATGAGCATCATTGGGTATCTACGCAAATTGATAGACTCATAGAAATTAGGCAAGACTCACCTTCAAGGAGTCTATATGGTAGATACTGTTTATCAAGGCAGACAATGACAAGCAACACCCTGGGCATGAATTCATTATCTGAGAGCTGAGCAGCACATTCTAGTCTCAAGTGCACCACAGGGAAAGCATCTACCAATACCATGACTCATGAAGGCCAGTCATAAGTTTTCACAAAAAAATTAAGTCAGTGCTTCTAACTGTAATGGTTTTAAACTATAATAAAAACAAATAGGGAACATTCTATTTAAGATCCTTTCACTGCATACTTTCTACCTACCAAATCCAAAACTAATGCCTTCCAGGGCATTTAACTAGTATCTCTTAATGTTTTCTGGTCTTAGTGATAGAAAATAAGACCCATGTATGGAGAAAGTAATGCTGTCTTTCTAGCCCAAGCATTGAGATTGCATATAATATACTATGTTTTCCTAAAATTTAAATAGAATTTTCTCTGTTGTATTTTTTACACTTTGAAACAGGACCTTACTATGTTTCCTTGCTTGGTCTGGGACTGTTTACTGATGTGGGCCTTGAGACCATTGGTATCTTTGTGTCTCAGCCTTTTATGTGCTAAGATAACAGGCGTGTGCTATCACATCCATGTTAACACTGGTATGTAAAGAACTAGGAAGGAAATCATGGCAACAGTGCATGTAATTTTAGCTAAGTGACTACATTTCAGTTTGAGGTAAACAGAGTCAAAGAGAAGATCAGAAAGAAGAAGTTAAGCAGGAACTAATGTTTATTCCACCCTCCTAGACTTGAGCAATGTAAACAAATTGTCCTTCCTCCCGGAAAGGTTTGTCCTAGTGGTAAAGAGGGGATAAAGGCTCAAAGCAGCTATGTATTTCTTCAAAGAACAAAAAGCAAGTATGCAGCAACATCTGCTCTTACGACCCCAGACCCCAACATCCCTCTCCTCTCCACACACATGCCCGACTAACTTCGGGCAGAATCAAGGAACTGGTTAAACAGACCAGTTTCCACCATTATCCCCCAAACCACTCCCATCCTCAGGTCTCAGCAAGGGAAAAAAAAAATCAATGGACTGGACCTCTTCAAAGAGGCAGAGATGTTTCTACCCTCGCTTTGTTCAGAGTAATTAAACAACACGGCAAGATTTTGGAAAACTGGGTCAGAATGTATAAACCTGTTCTCTGCAGACTCATTTCAAGGGAAGGTCAACATCATTTTAACAGTTGCCTTCCACCTCACATTACATCTGTAATTGTTCCAGCACTACCGCCCCAGCAGGGCTCTCCTCTGATTGCCCTCATGTTGCAAGTCTTCTTCTTTTCCAAGTATAGCTCAGCTTTGGCAGTGTGGGCATCCAGAAGCAAACCTTATTCTAAAGGGTTTATTTAGATGAACAAGAACACTTCAAACAAAACACAAAGGTTGCCAATAAATCACATGCTATGACAAGCCACCGCTTATTCAGGGCTGAGCGGCTCCTTCTCATGCTTCCCCTGACAATATGCCTACTAACACTAGCGTTCCTTATATGCCCAGCCATCTCTCAGCTGAGTTACTACCCTTCATGAAGATGGATTTCTATTCCCTAGTGATCTCATGACTACTATCCAAAGACCCTGATGCTAGTATTGGCACCGTCTCCTGACTAAACTGAAGCTCTGTGAACTCAGTACTCTTGTGGCCTTACTATCACTGTAGATTCAATATTGCATAGGACTGACAGAAGGTAGCATTTGGTGATTCTTTTATTTTACACTTAGTTTTACAATCAAACCACAGAAACTAAGTTTAATTATAGAGATTTAAATTATAAATGTTAAATCTAAAATGAAATTACTGTTAAACAGGCTATTGTTGGCACTTTAGATCTTTCCTTTTTATAAACTGGGTTTATTTCTTTTATGTGGAGGTACACTTCTGCAGAAAGCACACATGTGGAGGAGGTCAGAGGACAACCTACCATTATCAATTCTTGTATCTATCATATAGGATCTGAGGATCAAACTCAGGTTATCAGGCCTGCTGAACCATATTGCTGTTCCTACATCTACACACACACACACACACACACACACACACGTAATCTTTTTAAATTATAAATCAAATTTTTTTTAAAAAAATATTAGATACCCTTGAATATATGTCATGAATTAAAACTACTTACAGGCTTGATTTACATTTCATTTAATGTATCAGAAAATCATCATTTTCTAATACCAGTTTGGCATCTAATATTTGAGATAGTTCCTAACTCAGGGGTCTCAACTTATTTCTATAGATTTTTCAGTTACTTGCTTCAGTATTTTTCTTCAAAAATAAGTAGAGGGCCCTTGGGTTTCACTTTTGTTAATAATACTAGAAGATTTTTTAAAGACATTTTTTAATTGAGATAGGATAGAAATTTCTAGCAAGATTAAATTACATTTAAAAAGAAATGGGGAAAGTAGATTATATTCTTGTACATTTCCTTCAAAGAATCACTTTAGAAGATAAGTTCATTGTCTTATGTTTAACTCTGAATTCATGGTGTTAAACATAGGATGTATCTAGAGTGCACAAATCCATTAGCTACAGAGCCTTTTAATTGAGACTGTGCTGACATGGTTTTGCTTGTTTATTTTATATGAAGGTGGGTCATATGGCTCTTTGCTTGTGTATAGGTCAGAGGACAATATCCAAGAGCCAGTTCTCTCTTTTCATTATGTGGTTTCCAGAAATGGAACCCAAGTCATGAGACCTGGAGGCGAGCTCTCTTGCCTGCTGAGCCGTAGTACTGGTCCATAAATCTTTAAAGCAAAAGTTCTGTTTAAATGAGCAGAGTATCTGGGAAAGCACACAGGAAGGAAACTTCCCCAATATCTTTTGCAAGGTCCTAAATTACAATCTTCCTCTCAGCCTTAAGGGACTTACATCCTACCTAATTCCCATTTTCTAGGTATGTCTTATTCTTTGGAAACCATACAAGCTTATAGAACAGCAATTAGACTGGATCAGAAAAGAAAATCCTCCTGCCACATAATAATCAAAGCACAAAATCTATAGAACAAAGAAAAAAATATTAAAAGCTGAAGGGGGAAAAGGCCAGGTAAAATACAAAGACAAACTTGTCAGAATTACACCTGATTTCTCCACAGATATTCTAAAAGCTAGAAAGGCTTTATCAAATATCTTGCAACCCTCTAAAAACTCACAGATACCAACCTAGAACATTGTACCCAGCAAAACTCTCAGTCATCATAAATGGAGAAAACAAGATATTTCAAGACAAATCCAAATTAAAACAGTATTTATCCACAAGTTCAGCTCTACAGAAAATACTAGAAGAAAAACTCCAATCAAAGGAAGAAAACACAGGACATAAGTAATTCCAAAATAAGGAACACATACACACCACCACCAACATCAAAATAACAGGAACTAACAATCTCTGGTTATTAATATCTCTCAACATCAATGTACTCAATTCTCCAATAAAAAGATACAACCTAAAAGAATAGATGGAAAATCAGGATTCATCATTCTGCTGCATACAAGAAACACATATCAGAAACGAAGATAGATGTTGCCTCAGAGCTGAAAAAAGTTTTCCAAGCAAAAGGACCCAAGAAAGAAGCTGGAGTAGTCATTATAATATCTAATAAAATAGACTTTCAATCAAAATTAATCAAAAGAGACAAGGAAAGACAAGGAAGAACACTTCATATTCATTAAAGAAAAATCTTCAAAGATATCTCAGTATGCTCAGTTCTGAACATATATGCCCCAAACATAAGAACACTCACATTTGTAAAAAAAAAAAAATTGCTAAAGCTTAAATTACACATTGAACCCCACACATTAGTACCGGGAGACGTAAATACTCCACTCTCCCCAGTTGACTGGTCATCTAGACAAAAACTAACGTGAAATAATGAAATTAACAGACAGTATGAGTCAAATGAAGCTAAGAAACATCTATAGGCTATTTCACCCAAACACAAAAGAATATACATTCTTCTCAACACCTTATAGATCCTTCTCTAAAATTGACCATATCACAAAGCAAGCCTCAAACGGATACAAAAAAATTGAAATTCCTTGTATCTTATCAGACCATGGTGGCTTAAAACTGGAATTCAGCAACAACAGAAACAACAGAAACCCTACACACTCATGGAAATTGAACAAATGTCTACTCAATGATCTCTGGCTCAGGGAAGAAATAAAGAAAGAAAATTACAGACTTTCTAGAATTCAGTGAAAATGAAGGCACAACATACCCAAATTCATGGGACACAATGAAAGCAGTGCTAAGAGAAAAGTTCATAGTACTACGTGCCTCCATAAAGAAATAAGAAAGTTCTAATACCAGCAGTTTAAAAGTACACCTGAAAGCTCTAGAACAAACAGAAGCAATCACATCAAAGAGGGATAGAGGGCAGGAAATAATCAAAATCAGGACTGAAATCAGTTAGAAACAAAGAAAACCAAAAGAAGAATCAATAAAACTAAAAGATGGTTCTTTGAGAAAATCAACAAGATACACAAACCCATAGCCAAACTAACCAGATCAGAAAAGAAAAGGAGACATAAAAGCTTGGGGACATAGAGCCTGGGGACTAAGAGTTGGAGAAAGGATTGAGGACCTTGAAGAAGACAGAGGAAGAACAACAGGAAGAGCAACAGAGTCAACTAACCTGAACCTTTGGGGCTCTCAGAGACTGAACCACCAACCAAAGAGCAAACGTGGGCTGGACCTAGGACTCCCCACACACATGTAGCAGATGTACAGCTCTGCTTTCATGTGGGTCCCGAACAACTGGAGGAGGAGCTTTCCCAAAAGCTGCTACCTGTACCTGGGATATGTTCTTCTAGCTGGGTTGCCCTGTCTGGCCTCAGTGAGACAGAATGCATCTAGCCCCAAAGAAATGCAATGTGTCAGGGTGGGGGGATACCCAAAAGGAGCCCTACGCTCTCAGAGAAGAAGGGCATGGGGGAGGAGGGAAAAGATTGTGGGAGGGGCTGACTGGGAAGTTGGTCATCAATCAGGATGTAAAGTGAGTCAATAAAAATAAATTTAAAAAAAACCCTAATATAACTTGATGATCACTTTAATGTTGGTTGGAATGACCAATTTCTTGGCAAACTCGGAGCTGCCTCAGATCTGGTGTCCCATGTCCACTCTCTCCAGTCCCAAAGTTTGTCTGCAGATATTGTCAGAGACAGCAGAACCAGCTTTCCCATGAACCTGTACAAAGTTTTCTTTTGCCAGGCAAGGTCTGACAGTAAACCCCATGCTCCCCACCCTTCACCCTGCCCCATAAAAACTTCATGCAGTAGCCAATGATTTTTTAATGAGTTCCTGAAGAGAACGGATCCCTTTGTGATTCAGAAAGAGCTGTCAAGTTCATTTCAAAACCACAGAATCCCTCTGAGCAGCAAATGGCAACACCACTGAAGGACAGACTAGGGGCCTCAAATGAGAGAAAAAGGTATCTCTTAGTTAGACAAGGAGCCAACTCTTACTTTTGGAGTCACAATATTTACTTAATATACTGATAATGAACATGATAATGGAGCAAATTAAGAAGACAATTTTCTGTAAGCAAGCGGCCTGTATAAAGTGAGAAGAACGCAGAAATAAATGCCATGCTTCAGTTGTGATCCAAATTAAATGTAAATTTTCATCACCAGAAAATAGGATCTAACAATTCAGGTGATAAATACAGAGAGAATAAGTTATTACAAAATCATTGTTGTCACTAAATCTGAGGCAGAATGAGGAAATTTTGGATCAAGAACTCTATCCAATAGATCCTACCAATTTATCAAATCTTATTTTATTATTTTATGGATTATGAGTGTTTTGACTGCATGCATGTCCGTGCAACACAAGCATGCAGTGTCCACTGATGCCAGAAGAGGGCATGAGATCCCCCGGAAATGGAGTTAGAGACAGTTCTGAGCTGGCATATAGGTGCTGGGAACTGAACCCTGGTAATCAGTCCTCTGGAAGATGAGCCAGTACTGATACATCTCTCTGGTCTCCCTGCTTCACTTTTAAACGATTATAGACTAATTGGAACCTTTTGTTTATTTGATGATGTTACACAAAAGATAGCACGTAGTTTCAGTTCATTTAAGTGGCTAGTGCCCTTGCTAACTTAAAGCTAAGAACATTCTACAGGGCTTCAAAGATGGTTTGTCAACATCCTAGGGCAAAACCAGACAGCCCCAAGACAAGAGTCCACATTCTCATTAACTAGCATACATTTTCACTATAATACATTTTCACTATAATTTTCATCAAGATGGTGATTTCATCTTGTCAAAAGGGAGTTTGAGGATTATTATTTTTTTTTTTTTTTTTTTTTGGTTTTTCGAGACAGGGTTTCTCTGTATAGTCCTGGCTGTCCTGGAACTCACCCTGTAGACCAGGCTAGCCTCGAACTCAGAAATCCGCCTGCTTCTGCCTCCCAAGTGCTAGGATTAAAGGCGTGCGCCACCACCGCCCGGCGAGGATTATTATTTTTATGTGCCCAAGCCTACCTCTTTCTTCTCTGACCTATCCTTAGGTACATACCAGGATACCTTAGGTATCCATACCTACATGTATGGGGCCCACGAAATGACTTATTATAAAAGAGATGCAGAGTTACTGTTAAACCTCTGAGAAGTTACATTCTAAAGAGGAAAGAACCCAGAATTCCTTCCTGAGAAAACCACTCTTGACACACTTGTTTCTCCAGGTAAGTAGCAGAAGCAAAAAAATCCCATCTTCATCACACACAAGGAGCAGAAGGGGTGAGCAGGTAGCTGGTGAGGGCATGAACCCTTAAAGCATGTCTCTGTGACTACTTCCTCAAGGAAGAGCAAACTTCCAGAAGATTCCATAACCTTTTCAGTGCCACTAACTGTAGAGGAATTATTCAAATATGTGACCCTTTCTCATTAAATCCCAAATACCTATATACACTACGTTTTTTCTTATACTTACACACAGAGCTATACTAACCTTAATTAAAAAGTGGGGTTAAATAATAAAGTAGAGGGGGTGGAGAGATGGCTCAGAGGATAAGAACACTGGCTGCTCTTCCAGAGGCCCTGAGTTCAATTCCCAGCAACCATACAGTGGCTCAGAACCATCTATAATGGCATCTGAATCCTTCTTAAGGATAAAAACATAGCAATCCTATACATTAAATAAATAAATAAATAACCTTAAAATGATAATAAAGTTGAAAAACCGTACTGATATTGGCTGATAAGGAAATAGCGTGATTCTAGCACTGCTTCACACAAAGTAACATGTGACGTCTCTCCCACTCTCTAATTTTCCATTGAGTACTCTTGGACCATGGTTAACTGTAGATAGTTATACTCTCAGAAAGCAAAATCACAGATAAGCAAAGCCACTCTTGCATTATACTTTAAGCACAAGAATATCAGAATTAAGAAGACTGGCAGCTTAATCAATAAAATCCTCACAGAACCCTCAACACCATATAATAATTGTAATTGTGAAGTTCTTTGAATGCTTCTGTTTTCTCTCCATCCAAAGGTCATTATATGGAAATGAGACAAAGAGTCTCTCTTGGCCTGGAGAGATGGCTCACTACTAAGAGTACTGTCTGCTGTTGCAGAGGGCCCAAGTTTAGTTTACAACAAGGCAGTTGGCTCACAAAGGCCTATAACTCTAGCTCTAGTGGACCTTCTTCTGGCCTCCTTGGAAACCTGTATTCACATGCACACATCAGCAAGCATGTGGTATAGCAGACATGCATATATGCATAATTCAAAATGAAATAAATCTTTATTTTTAAAAATACTGCCATGTACTTTGTGGTATTATTGTGAATTACTACTTCGTGGTGAGCCAGGCCATTAAATAGGGCATGCATTTCCTAGAGACACAGGGATATAAAAGCAACTGGGTGCAGGAATTAAATACCTAGAGATGATAAAATCTTAAGCTGTGACTAGGAGCTGTAAATTTAACAGCCTGTTTCCTCTCTGACAGCTTCTAAACTGTAACCTTTTGATTTTAAGAAAAATGGCTTTCCCTGGCAAGGCACTAATTAAGCCCAGTTGCTGACACCCACACAGAAAACAACTCTGCAGTTTCACACCATGGCTAGGCTGCCATGAGCAAAACAGTAAAATATCAAGTAAGATGTTGTCTCTGGATTCCAGGACCTAAATGCAGACAGGCAGATAAATCACCAAAGAATGACAAGCTCATAAAGTCCATGCTACGAGTGGGCCATAGAGAAAGACCCTGGGACATGTGTATATGGCTAATTCCTAAGTGTTTCTCCTCCAATTTGCTGGTCTCCTGAACAGAAAACTAGCTCACCCAACCTATCAATGCAATGTCTTTTCACTTGAATGTCTAAAGGCATTTCAAAGGAAATGTGTCAAAACCAACTCCTGGCTCTCTTCCCCTCTTAACCCCTCTCCTACAGTCTCCTTCAATTCACAGCGATCAAGCCTTCAACATGCTCAAGCCAACAACTAGAAATCCAGAAATCTACTATGTATAGATGGCATTTGGAATAATAAACTTTGTACATTTATACATTTGGTTTTGTTCACATGTGTCAGTATGTGCATGTCTGTGTCTAGGAAGAGAACACGTGTGTAGGAGGGTATACATGTATATGGATATTGAGGATCAGACTTAGATACTCAAGCACTTCAGTGACCGAGTCAGTCCTATTTTATTGCTTATTTTGTTTTTAAGTCAAAAAGGGTAGAAAACACCAAAAGGAAAAACAGAAATTATGTCATAAAGTTTACAATCCATGTCATGATGAGTATTTTAGTCACATAAGTAAAAACCTACGTGGTGCTCTTCAATGATTTGTTCTTACACACCAAATCCACTGTACAGATGAAAACCATCAACTCTATGCTCAACCTCTTGCCAGGACAGAGCCACCACTCAGGCCTAAGTGACCACAGCCATCTCTTTCCTGACTTATAATCATTCCAGTGGCCTCCAGTACAAGAGAGCTGATTGAACCACTGGTTCGTTCCAGTGTACTCTGAATATATGGGTCGTATGAATCTGTCTACTCAGTCTATAACCCTCTGTGCCTCCCTGTAAGGAGCCATTCTGCTGCTCCGGTCCGTGGGTCAGGGAGCAAAAGAGAGAGCGTGGGGACAGGGACGCGAAGAATGGAGACAAGACGAAGTCTGGTCAAAGACGAAGTCTGCCTGCTGGAGATGGAGTCTGAGCCTGTCTGCTCTGTCTAGCCTGTCTGCCTGAGTCTGTCTGAGTCTGTCTCTGTCTAGTCTCTCTGTCTAGTCTAGTCTGTATGCTCTGAGTCAGTCTGTCTGTCTGAGTCTGTCTGGAGATGAAGTCTGTCTGCTCTGACTAGTCTGTCTGCTCTGACTCGGACTGTCTCTGACTGCTCCTTTTATATCTCTCCTGAGTCTCTCAAGTGCTGGGATTAAAGGCGTGTGCTACCACTGCCTGGCCTTGACTGAAAGGATCAAGATAATTATCAGAGTGTGCTCAGCTGTTGTAAACAAGTCTCTTGTCAGGGTATATGGCTCAAGACGGCTGCAAAGATAATAGCCGCTTTCGGCTCAGAGTCGGCTCCCAACACCTCCCTTTCTCACCCTGGGATAAATGGCAGCTCATTATGGGCCCTGCACCATCTGTTCTTCCATCTTTGCTCCTAGAACTGTCCAGGCCAATCTGCTTCATGGGAATGGCTCCTCCTCTAGGGTAGTGTTCTCACCACAGTCTCCTCTCTGACCTGCATGGACCAACCTACAGAGTGAGCGCAACTCTCCCACTCCACAATCACCCACTGTGTTCCTGGATGACTGATCACCTCCTACCCACACTCTTGTGTTCACCCATCATCTCTCCCCAGGAGAAACAAAGCTTTAATGAGATTTCCGTCTGTACGCACATCCTCTATCTCTAGTGCTCAGTACAGTGCCTGATAGGTGACAGGCAGTCGATACACATACTGTGACTGGATGAGTAAATGTGGATGGGAGCTAGCTCTGGCTGGTTATGAGGAATGTGCTCAGAAGGATTCAGTTGGCACTGAAACTAGCTTCAAAGGAGGTTCAAGTTTGTCTAGCATGGGGAAATACCATCGCTCTCTACACGATCCTCCCCATAAAGTCTTGCAGCATAAAAATACATTGTTCGGAAGATAACCATTGTCCTAGCTGTGAGGATCCCCCAGAAAACCCCATCATCTAGGATAAGAGGGTATAGAAAAGGAGATAACTGCCATAGTTGTCAGGAGATTTCACAGGTGAGAAACTGATGGAGGTCCACCATGTTCCTAATATCTCACTTCCATGTGTCCAGGGATCACCTTGCCTGTTTGCCTGTTGCTGCTTCAACATTCATTTTTGGTATTTCTTTCTCTCTCTCTCTCTCTCTCTCTCTCTCTCTCTCTCTCTCTCTCTCTCTCTGCCATAAGATCTCAGTTCCATTTCTCTGATGGGATGATTGATAGGGGCAGGAAGGCACCAAGAAGAAGGAAGAATGAGGAGAGGGATGGGGATAAGAATGGGACAGAGAATGGGAAGGAGGAGGAGGAGAGGAGGAGGAAGAGGAAGAAGAGAAGGAGGAAGAGGATGAGGAAGGGAAGGAGGAGGAAGAGGACAGGAAGGAGGAGGAGGAAGAAGATGAGGAGGAAGAGGAGGAGGAGGGAAAGAAGGAAGAGGAGGACAGGAAGGAGAAGGAGAAAGAGGAGGAGGAAGAAGAGGAGGAGGAAGAAGAGGAGGAGGAAGAGGAGAAGGACAGGAAGGAGGAGGTGGAGGAGGAAGAGGAGGAGGAGGAGTTAGAGGAGGAGAAGGAAGAGGAGGAGGAGGAGGAGGAGGAGGAGGAGGAGGAGGAGGAGGAGACTCCCCACTGCTGTTCCTGATTGTTGTTGAGGTCTGATGAGAAGAAGTTGGATATACCCTGATGATGACTGGACTTGCCTCAAGGAACTCTACACCTCTAATCAGTAGGAAGTAGCCTAAAGACATCTATGCCTGCCATCTTTCTCTTCTACCTAATGTTGAGGATTAGAAGGGATTAGGATGGAATGAAGGTTGAAAGGGAGGCAGCCATATAAGCACACAATTAAGTAGATTGTTTTTAAAGGTGACTCTATTCAAGTGTTGTCTTCAGGGGGGATCGAAGGTCCTATGTCCCCAAGTCTTCACTCTGCACGACTGGCAGTGGTGTCAAACACACCATTCGTTTATTAGTTCTGTTTCCCTTTAGAAAATGTGTTTCTTCTAGCAGAGCATGTTCTACTTATTTCCTCACAGAAAATAGGAATGTGAAAAATAAAACTGAAATGAACATCGAGAAGATTTTTTTCTTCTGTAGAGTGAGAAAAGTATCAGACACACAGATCACCAAGTAAATAAATGAATGAGTGCAACTCAAAAGTCTGATATCTTGTTTAAAAGGTACAGATTGTTTCCAGGGCCCGCTCGATATGCTCATTCCCCACTTAAGAGCTCCTCTACGTAACATCCTGAACACAGGAGGCACCGTGCCTATGGTTCATGCATGTCTCTCTCAGCTTCTGGGCAAGGCCTTTCTGTGTGGCCTATCAGCCTGCAGCCTGGGAAAAGGCTGTTCTGATGACAGTGCTAGAAACAAGAAAGCAAAGGTTGGGGTGGGGTGGGGGTGGGATGTAGGGTGTGGAATGTGGGGTGTGGGGTGTGGGTATGAGTGTGTGCGGAGTGTGTGGTGTGTGTGTTGGGGGGGTGGGGGATGGTTGTGGGGTGTGAGGTGTGGGTTGTCGGTGTGAATGTGGGTGTAGGTGTGGGATGGGGGTGTGGAGTGTGGGTGGGGTGGGCTATGGATTTGCGGTTTGGGTGTGAGGTGTGGGATATTGTGTATGCGGTGTGGGGTGTGGGTGTGGAGTGTGGGGTATGGGTTGGGGTGTGGAATATAGATTTGGGTGTGAGGTGTGTGGTGTGGAGTGTGGGTATAGGGTATGGGTGGGGGTGTAGAGTGTGAGTGTGGGGTATGGGATGTTGGTGTGGGTGTGGGCTATGTGTGGTGTGTGGGGGTGGAGTGTATGTGAGGTGTGGGATGTGGGTGTGGAGTGTGAGGTGTGGATGTGAGGTGTGAGTGTGGGATGTGGGTGTGAAGTGTGGGGTGTGGAGTGTGGGATGTGGATGTGAGGTGTGAGTGTGGGATATGGGTGTGGAGTATGGATGTGAGGTGTGAGTGTGGGATGTGGGTGTGGGGTGTGGATGTGAGATGTGAGTGTGGGGTGTGGAGTGTGGGGTGTGGATGTGAGGTGTGAGTGTGGGATATGGGTGTGGAGTATGGATGTGAAGTGTGAGTGGGGATGTGGGTGTGAAGTGTGGAGTGTGGATGAGTTGTGGGGTATGGGTGTGGGTGTGAGGTGTGGGGTATGGTTTCGGGATATTGGTGTGGGTGTGGGCTGTGTGTAGTGTGTGGGTGTGGGGTGTGTGTGGGGTGTGGGTGTGGAGTATGAAATGTGTGGTGTGGGTGCAGGGTGTGGGGTATGAGTGTGGGTAGGTATAGGTATGGAGTGTGGTGTGTGGGTGTAGATGGGGTGGGGGTTGGTCCAGCCAAGGTCCAGGAACACACCTATAGGCACCTTCCTCTTGGAAAAGACACAGAGGTCTCCTTCACCCCAGTGTGACTATCAGTGCTTGGGGGGCTGGCCTAACTGGTTTGTGTCGCTCTAACAAATCTCCTGACAAATGCAGGGAAGAATGGTTGGCTTACAATTCCATTTACACTCCACTATTCCAGGGGAGTCAGGGCGAGAACGTAAACCAGCTGATTGGATCACACCCCCTGTTGAGAAGTTAGACGGACTAACACGTGGATTTGTGCTTGCTTTCCCTCAGTTAGCTTTCTCTTACTCTGTTAGGAGTCATTCAGATGGAATCTTGCCACCCACAATGGGCTGGATCTTCCTACATCGATGAAAGTCAAAACAAAAAATGTGTTTATACAAGTAGCATTACAGGCCGGGCAGGCTGTATTTATGAATTTAGAATATGAATATTTGTATGTAAAAACAATTAATGAAAAGATCATGAATTGGAAAGAGAGGAGGAAGTGGGGTTGTAAGTAAGGGAGGGCCTGGAGGGAGGGAAAAGGAGGGATAAAGGATGTAACTGGCTGTAATTCTATCATAGTCTAAAAAGCAAAACAAAACTACCCATACACATAAAATAAAAATAAAATCCAAGAAAGTCAAACAACCCTACAGAGACATGCAAACGGGCCAACTTGATCTAGCACTTCTAACAGTGTCTTGACTCACGGTGACTTAAGGTTGTGTGAAGTTGACAGTTAAAACTAACCAGTCCAGAGGTCAATATATTAAAATCCACATTTAATTTATATTCTACAGTCACAGCTTAGAAACACTGCCAACTGTCACCATGATGTAGCAAACCTCCAGTGCAGAGGTCAGTGCCCTAAAGCTTTCAAATCTCCCAGTTCTTGGTCACATACTTAAATCACTATGCATGATACCATATCCAGAACCTCAGCACAACTCTCTAGTTTTCATCCAATCTTCATCCAGCCCTTCCCAGCTTCATTTACTATGGCTGCACAGCTGGGAGACCAACACTTTGTTGTCACATGGGTATGTTTTTATAAGAAACTTGCCTGTCTGCCTCATATGTCCCCCATAAGCAAAGACATCTGGAGAGTGACGGTCCTCAGGAGAGTAAAGAGTAGGAAAGAAGAATGAGCTAGCCCAAAAGGAGCAGCTTTTGATGGCACAAGGATACTGCTCTGAGTCCACAGGAGATGAGGGAGAAAGTTTGCACTTAGAAAAGAATATGGAGTTTTAAAACAAAGGGGCTGACTGATTGTGGAACAGAACCCAAGACCTTTACTACCTATAGAGAAAATACTCGAGTAGGCAAAGCTGTGCAGTATGTAGAAAATAAAATAGCTTATATTGAACTTTATGAGATGAAGTCTACCTATGAATCCAATTAACAACAGCAACTTGATTTTCTAAGTAATTATAATGAAAGGAAGATGCTCTGTGGACCAGCTCCGGTGTATAGATGAACTCTTAGGAAAGCCTTGAGTTACTCCAAACCTTCTTTGTACACAGAAAGAAACTTGTTCAGCTTAAGTGTCAGAATCTAGGCAAGTATGCGTGTATGTTTTCACTCTGCATATTCCGTGGATAGTATCAGTTCTCAATGGCCTGTGCCAATCTGACTAACAAAATCAATACCAGATAGGAGGAGAATGGGATGTGAATCCTATAGGAGTGATAGGGAGAAAGGTCAGCAACCTGGCCAGGTTCTACCACTCTGCTTTGTACTGGAGCAGACACCCAGGTCCCCCCACTCTTTAGGGTCCTCGTCTCCACTACATCCCCACTAGGTCCCCTTCCTTTCCCATCCACTTTCCTTATGTCAATTACAGCAATGGCACAGTGAGTCAAGGGTGGAAGAAACCATGCAGACCCTCAAGCAGCTTAGCATAGACAAGCTTTACAGCAGACTAACTCACGAGAGTGAGAATAGGGAGGCACTACTATATATGACATCAACATTCAGTAGTAAGATTAAGCGAAAAAAACACTTATTTTATATTTCTATGTGTTATATTTGTAAATGTATATATATTACATATATTACATATATATGTAAATATATATCATGTATTAATTATATATATGTATATACATACATACATACATATACATATACATATACATATACATATACATATACATATACATATATATATATATATAATGTATTAATACCAGAGAACAAATTCAAACTTTGAATTTCAAAATATACTATCACTGAGAGCAAATCAGTATTAACCTCATATAAAGAGATATTGGGGCTACATTGGTATTTTTCTGTCCTTGAACAGAGGGAAATTGAATATCTCAGAAAGTATATTTTACTTTTAAATCTTTATTATATTATAAAAAAGGCATTATAAAAAAATTCACATACCAAAATTAACCAGATACAATCATTTTAAAATTTGCCATTCTAAATTCCTAAAGTCCACAAATACAGGTGTGGCTATGTACAACTACGTGGATACTTGTGGTCCTTTGCATCCTTTAAAGAAAGGAAAGGAAAGATACAGCATGTATTTAACTATTGAGTTCCAAGGCATCTAGAAAGAAGTGACTTCATTAGAAAGAAAAAGACACGCTAATTCTTTCAAACAGAATCTGTTCCGTCATCTGGTCCCAATCAAGTCCAAGTCAGTCACATATGTAGAAATGCCTACTCAAGAAATATGACCAGTGATAAAAAGCTTCAATGATTCAACTTTAATATTTTATCACTACTACTCAATTTTTCATGCTAATCTTTTAAAGCTGTCCTATTTTAGAGGCTAATAAACATAAAGGGCAAGCTATTCGTAGAAATCATGAAGAGAGACACCCTGGTTTCATTATCACTTCTCAGACACTATTCAGAACAAGTCCCTAATGGCTTTACTTCAGCATCTGCAATGTGTGTGTCAGTTGCTAGGCAACATGCGAGTCAAGGACCCAGTATTAGGCTTCCTAAACAATGGGCCAGCTTAATACTTACCTGAATATTAACACACAACCTTACTAAACTCTTGTTTTCTTTGTGAGATTGAAGAAATTATTTAATGTTAATTATTAAGGTTTATCTAAGAACTTTAATAGATTTTGGTTCCCTGTGAAATGAGAGGTAAAAATTATCAATATGCTGGTTGCTTTCTGTCAGCTTGAGTTAAACCTAGATATATCAGGGAAGAGGGGATCCTAATTGAGAGACTGCCTCCATAAGATGGGCTGTAAGCAAGTCTGTGGAGATTTGCTTTGACTCATGATGGATGTGGGAGGGCTCAACTAACTGAAGGTAGCACCGCTTCAGGGAAAGTGACTCTGGGTTATATTAAAAAAAACAGGTCGTGTTCTTTAGGAAACTGGAAATCAATTTCCATCAAGATCCAGCTATACCATTTTTGGACATATGCCAAAGGACTATACCCTACTACAGAGACATGCACTCATCTGTGATTGCTGTTGCTCTACTCATAATAGCTGGAAATTAGAAATAATCTAGATGTCCATCAACTGATGAATGGAACATGAAAACGGAGTATGTTTGGACAGTGGGATGCCCTTCAGCCGTTCAGGAAAACGAAAATCCGTAAGTAAATGGATGGGGTTAGAAAAACATCATCCTAAGCGAGGTAACCCAGACCCCAAAAGACAACTACTGTATGTGGATATTAGCTTTCAGGACTTTGATGTGTGTGCTACAATAAAAATACCCACCGAGGTTAGGTACCTAGTAAGAGATTAAAGGGAAGGAAAGAAGCCAGGATTTGCATCTGGAGGGTTCAGAGCATCTAGAGCCTCCATATGCAAGCCATGCAGGGCTATTATCACAAACGGTACAGACTGAGTACTGTGAATAACACTTCTGGAGGCTGGAGGTTGAGAACCAGACATTTGCGGGTTTGATTTCTACAGAGGCCTGTGGATGGCTGCTCTCCTGCTGTGTCCTGACATGGTCTTTTCTCTGTGCATGTGCGTCAGCAGTGTGCCTTTGTGTCCTCTCCTTGGGAGGCACTGGCACCCTACTTGATGATTCACACATACGACTTCATTATCCTTCATAACTTGCTGAAAGCCCCATTTCCAAATACAATAACTTTGAAGATACACATGGGCTTCTTTAGCCCAGAAAGCTCCACTCCCTGCTTTGTCACAGCAGAACACTAAGGACTAAAGAGTGTTCACCATTCTGCCAGTTCTATACACAGGCACTCCAAAGCTTCTCACAGAGAAAGAGCAAGAAAGCACAGACCTAGGTAAATGATGCCCATGCTCACAAACGTCAACGTGCCTGCGGAAACGCAAGCTCTCCTCCTCATGACCTAGAAGACAAACATTGCTGTGTACAGCTGTCCTCAGGAAGTAATTTGGCATTTACTGAAACTGCAATATTAAAGTCTAAACACTGGGCCAGCAAGAGGGCTCAGCAGGTAAACGCGTTTGCCACAAAAACTCGAGAGCCCGCTTACTTGATAAACGCTGACAGATTTGACAAAGGCCAGCATCTAAGAGGTTCTCCTTGTCTACACATGACTTCCATCAAAGTCTAACCAAAGGACCCCAGTCACCTGTTGTTAACAACACTTCTAAGAGGTCAGGTTAGAGAAAGCAGCCTAGTTGATTAACCACGGTGAGAGCCTGCTCTACTCTCTCACACAGCTGCCAAGCTTATCCAAGGTAATAAGTGTGATTTTTCAAAACTAAGAAACGAAAATAAAGTTAAGTAACGTTCTCCTAAACCCACACTTACAATATTGAGGTGTTAGAGACGTAACTCAACACTTAAAACCACTCTCTGTTCCTTCAAAGGGCCCAGACTTAGTACCTACACAGTGACTCGCAACTGTATGTCACTCCAGTCCCAGGAGCTCTGACACAGCCTTTTGGCTTCCATAGGCACTGCATGTATGTATTTACACACATGCGAGCAAAACACTCATACATATGAAACAAAAATAAGTCCTGAAACTATGGACAATCTGTAACCCGTACCCTGCTGCTCTGTTTACCCTTTTACTGTCATCTCTAAAACAGAATTAATTAGTGCTTCTGACAAGTGGTGGCAGGCTGGGATACAGGGGAAAACAGCATCACAAAATGAAACAGATTCTCTGAACAGTACATACACGCTAACATAAAATGAATGTGATAATGGGATTTCCTTGAAAAGTCTTAGGATAAGCAACCGTCACTATTTCTTTTACGTAGCAAAGCCATGTGAGCACATGTGAAAGGCTAGCCCCTCTCCTGCATCCTTGAAGGTAAGAATGAGGGCATAGAATTCCATTCCCTTGCCAGTTTCAAACACGGCACAGACGGATGTGAACACACAAAAAAAACATCAATGATTATTTGAGTGACGGCAAAAAGTAGCACAGGGCTGTATGGGGCTCCGAATCCTATACAAGAAAAGACACTGATTTTACAAAGCAGATTTTTACTTTTTCCTCAAAGTCAGTGACATATTGCTGCATTTTCAGGTAAAAGTTCAATCTCCAACGAGCCAAAATTAAGTAAGACCAAGTATATACCTCTTAATTTAGCTCTCACCCAAAGATAACAGAGTCCTATTCTTGACTGAGTGCCTATGTGAGGCCATGTCCAGAGACAAGCAGACCATGAGGGCTGAGATCTGATGAGTAGCTTAATGAACTGTTAGATTAAGAACCTGAACGAACTATTAAGAGATGGTGGAAGTATAAAACATGGGGCCTATTAGGGGTCCCTGGCAGCATATTCTTAGAGACTATAGCTGCACTGGTCCTTTTGGACAATACTCCTTACTGTCTATCATGATGTGAACTACCCTCACCCTGATGGGCTGAGACTCCTCAAACCAAGTGAAGTTTCCTCCTTGTGAGTTATTTATGACAGGCAGTCTGTCCCAGCCATAAGAAAAGTCACAGACACATTAGAGGTTAGAAAGGGAGCCGATGAAGAGAGGTATGCCCTGAGTAAAAGAGTATCAATAAGAACGAATAAATTGTACACTATCTGGAATTTTACTCAAAATACTGTGTTTCTGAAGCAGCTTTAAGAATAATATAAAGACAGAGGATTCAGGTTTATTATTCAAGAATATGTTTGTTAAGTCCACAGGCTATCTCACGTCTCATTCAAATGTACTAGTTAGACAAACTCAACCTCAGGCTCAGAGTTAGGAAAAGCCTCAATTCTTTCTAAATAACTAAGAAACTTATTCTAAATGGGCATCATCATTGATATAATAGTCATGGCTCCCCCTTTCTCCTGACTGTCAGCATCGTTGAGACTCCAGCTTCTTAATCTGGGAACCTAACCCGAAAACATCCCATAGGGCCTTGTACAACTAAATGTTGTGGTCATGAGAAAATTGGAAGTAGTAAAAGGCTTCTGAATATACAACGACCAAGAATTAATAAAAAAAAAATCAAAACTTCAATGAACCCAAGATGTTTCTGGCAATGCTTGATCATTCATGACGCTTTTGGAGACTTAACACAGCCTTGGGGATTTTACTAAGCACAAAACATTTGCACGTTGCCCTCCACAGAGCCCACCATGTCCACCATGACCCAGCATGCCAACAAATGCTGCCAGAAAGACTTTGGCTCAGATTCAAGATTATCGTATGATACAGATTTTGGTGGTCTGTTGTATATACAAAGTGATGGTTCTCTCATAAAAATATTAATGGTATAATTTACAGGAAACAAAGACTTTGGATATTTTCCTACTATCATTCTTTAGGATGTGTCAAATTAGAAAATTCTGTTTTTAAAAATTTCTGTTTGAGTTGTTGAGTTTCATGAAAAAAAATGTTCAGTGTATTCTGGGTAGGGGTTAATACCAACAATTTCTGAAATAATCTTAAAAGCACTTCTGCCATACTGTGCTACATGTTTAGGTGACAGGGGAGTCTAAGTATTGATGACACAGTCAAAATATTGATCATCTCCAAAATATGTCACAGATGTTCCAGATCAGCAGAATCAAATGTCAGCCAAGATTTGGTTCTCTCTGTAAAGATAAGTCACCCCAGTCACTAGTATGAAAACTCACTTTAAAATCATATTTATAATAATGAATTGCCTTAAAATACATTCTTTTATTACTTATCATCAGTACATATTTGTTTCATGTACATGTTTTTATGTACCCATATCCAACGTCATGCAAACATTTCTTGAGAGAAGAGGGGTTACACGTATACAAAGTCTAAGAAACCCTGTTTTAAGACAAAGATGGTTTTACCTATTTCCATCTACCTTGTTAAATAAATACACAGAGATACACATGGGGGGTTAATTTATTCAGTTAATAGACACTACTGACTTGATGCTAAGCCCACACTTGACTTAGTCTCACACACAAAGGAATTTAAGGAGTTTTAAAACTACAGTCATGGACTCATGAGAGATATATTCTGAGCATCGCGTAGTTTAGCAATTTTATGTCTGCAAATAGTGTGGACTATACGTATAAAAGCTAGCATGGTATAACCTACTATACACCAAGGCCATCTGGTGTGTGTGTGTGTAGAGCTCTGAGAAGAGGAGTGAGAAAAGGTTAAGTCAGGCCCAAGAAACAATTATGTACTAAAGAATCATCAATGTGAATGTGTATAGGGCCATGATGAACAGAGTAACAAAAGATTAAGTCAAGCACAAAAATCAATTACACAGCCAATGATGTGGCAATGTGAGCTATATCATGTTGCCACGATAGCATACCTGTGGGTTCACGGGAAGCTCTTCCTCATTATATGCAACATACTCTAAAATACCAAGGGAAAGTGTAGTAAATATTAAAAACGAGTAACTTCCTTTACTTCCACTGACATTACATTTATGAACTACACAAAAGGATAAAGCTATAACACTGGGGCACACACACAGTATATTACACTGTGACTTTATAACAACCACAAAATTAATAGGCACCAGAATCTTCCGGCTCTACCACAGCCCCCACCCAAACACACACACACTGGGGATAGAAACACACACTGCATGAACACTACCAGTGATAGACATTCTCAGATCAGTTATAATCTTAGGTCCCATCACTGTATAAATAGCTTAATACTGATAAAAGAATTTCTATATGGCATATAACAATGCCAGCTTTCCACCGCTGTGACAAAACACTGAAGATAAGTTTAGGTTCCTTTTACTTCACAATATCAAGGCCTTAGTTCCATTGTTGATGGGTTCCATTGTTTCTGGATCTACGGCAAGGCAGAGATCCAGGCTGCTCATCTCATGGTGGCCAATGTGGAGAGATAGAGGTGACCAGAATTACAGTAACCCCTTTAAGAACTTGTTTCCAATGACTCAATTTGTTCTAACTAGTGTTGCAGGATGACTGATCACACTGTGAACCCAAAGATTGTGTGATTTCCTGTAAAAACCTGTTTCTAGTTGTCATATGGCTCAGCCCTAGCACACACCTGTAATCTAAGAGCTTTCTGTTTATTGTAAGCAGGATTAAATAAAGTTAGGAGTCAAGAGGCAGAGAAAGCAACCAATTGACAGAGAGTAAACATAGGAAAAAAAAACCGGAGAGAGTAAGAGGGAGCCAGGAGGACGGATAGAGAGACGGATAGAGAGACGGATAGGAAGCAGAAGAGAGGCACACTTAGTTTGAGGGGTTTTTGAGATGAGGTGGAGAAGACCTTCCCTTTGGGACATCAGCTGAGAAGGAAGGTCAACTGGGTGCTTTCTCTGACTCTCTGAGCTTGCAGGCTTTCACCCCCCAACATCTGGCTCCTGAGACTTTATTAGTAAAATTAAGCATTTGAAATTTTGCTAAAAACAACAAACTAGACCTCACCTTATAAAGGTTTCTTCACCTTCCACTGAATTACCAATTTTTCAGCATATGAGCTTTTGGGGAACAATTAAGCTTCAAACAGTACTTAGTACTACATAAAACACATATAAAATAAATATGAAATAATGCACTGGATGAATGAAACACTGGTTTGAATATCTGATCCTTGCTAAAGATAACTACCTGGAGAGGTTATCAATATATATAAAAGAAATGTGAAGCCAATTAAGAGCTTATACAATTGTACAAGGTTTAGATAAGAAAACTTCTATAGCATTCAGCATTAATGACCTCAGAAATGTTTTGGGACACTACTGTCTTTTCACATGAAATATTCATTTGATATTTACATATATTAAGCAGTATGTTTGTCTAAGTTAATCCCTTTTCAAAGGGCCTACTATGCTTCCTCAATAGCCAAGAGCATAGAGAGGGTAAAATGTGGCATGCCCAAGCTCTTAGTGGGTCTGCGTATATGTCCAACTCCTTTAAGGATGCTCCTGATTCACTACCAACAGGCTGAAGTGTTTCTCAGAGGCACTAATAAACAGCAGTTTGCTGTTGTCATCCATCATGATTTCTCCATCCATGGTGAATGCTGTACACAGATAATTGGCCATGGTGAAGATTTTGACTAGTACCACAGTGTCAGAAGAAGGGCACAGGGTCTTTTAAGACACATTCTTCTATGTTGCTGACTGTATTTGAGAATGCAGTTGAGCCTGAGCAGAAAATGGAGTTTAAAAAGGAGAAATTCCAGGGATAAACATCTTTGTAGGATGTTTCTTATTTTAAATTTATTGATTTTTTTTTTTTTTAGTATTAACTAAGAAAGTTGTGGACAAAAAGAGATAATCCTATCAATAAAGTGCTTGCCATGCAAGTGTGAGGATCTGAATTAGGATTCTCAGCTTGCACATGAAAGGCCAGATATAGTGGTATATGCCTACCATTCCAGTACTGGAGAAACAAAGGCGGGAGGATCTCTGGAGCTTCTGGCCAGTTTGACTGAAGTGAGAGAGTGCCAACATCAGTGGAAAACAATGCTTTCACAAAAAATAGGGAACCAAGAGAAACAACATTTGACACTCATAATCCATCTTCTCTTGCAGGGACACACACACACACACACACACACACATATACAAAATTTTAAATAGATCTCATTCATAGGTATGTCTCAATGTCTAGAGCTCACCCAATGACTATTACTGATAAGATAAATTCTACTATTCCGTTCTGCTCTAAAAAGGAAGTATTATTAAGAAATGAGGCATGTGTATTTCTCTGGTTTTCAGCATTAGCATTTTCTGTTTTTTATTTCATTTGATATTATAGCTAGGGATTGCTGTTCATAGTCTAAATTTAGTAAACATCGTTGTCCATAGACCAGAGTAAGTTATTTCCAAGGTTTATTTACCATCTAACCTGGATGGCAAGTGTTCAACTAGATATAAGAATGAAACAGATTATCAGTTAAATGGCCATTGATTCTCGAAGCTGCTTAGCTTGACACCTTCACATCAATGTAGTCTTCTACTTCCAGTTTGTTCTATCTAATGAAGGTATATTGGGAGGAATTTCGAACAGGTTACACACTGAAACACATTCAATAAAAGATAATACAGAAATAACAATGGCTACTTATCTGTTTCCACAACTTATCTGTTAACCACTGTTTAGAAAAGTCCACTTCATACTAAATGAAACAGGTTTGTGGGCCACATCTCTCCTATCTGACTGAGATGGACTTCGTGGTAAAGTATGTCTGTTGAGCTTAAACACTTGATATTTTGATAAAATACTCGGCCTTAAAAGTAACAGGGGTCCTTGAACTAATGTACTCTCAAAAGTAAACCCTTGTTTCCAATTTTGAAAGCAACATTATGGAGGGTTTTTCACATCCAACTGATAAGCAAACAAGGATTTGTTATTTTTGGTTTTTTTTTTTTTTTTTTTGGTTTGCTTGTTTCCTTCAACAAATTTGAATAAGAATGGCTCATACATCCAAAGTTTGGTTCCTAGTTTCTTGAACTGTTTTGAAAGGATTAGAAGGTGTGGCCTTGGAGAAGGAGGTGTGTCAGTGGGAATAGGCTCTGAGGTTCCAAAAGCTCATGCCATGTCTTCTCTCCCCCAGCCCCTCTCTTCCTACCCCTCTCTGCCTCTTCCTCTTGCTTGTGGAACAGATGTAATTTCTTAATTGCTGTTCCAGTGACAGTCTTGCTGGCCTGCCATCACGTACTTCATCACTTCATCACATTGGCTATGGACTTACCCTCTGAAGTTGTAAGGAAGCTCTTCCATGAAATACTTTTTTTTTTTTAATAAGAAGTTGACTTGGTCATGGTGTCCCTTCACAGCAATAGAAAAGTCAGTAAGACAGAAGGTGGTACCAGATCGTGGCATACTGCTGACCATGCTGCTTGTTAATAAAATGTAGACCTTGGGACTCTGGATTAGGAAAGTGGTTGGATGCTGTTAGGGGGACTTAATAGGCCATGCTAGTAGAAGCATGGAGGGTAGTAATGCTGAGAGCAATGTGGACTACAGAGGTCCACTTTAAGAGGTTTCAGAAAGGAACAATAGAAGCAGCCAAACTAAAACCCTCTCTTGTGGTATTTTGGCATAGACTGTGGCTGCTCTTTGCTCTTGTTAAAAAGAATTTGCCGCAGGCTAAATAGAATCATTTGGGACTAACTAACTGCATTAGTTGAGGAGATTTCAAGGCAACTTAATATTGACTGTGTCTTGTAGTTACTACTCATCACTCTGATGCTGAGCCACAACAAAAAACGAGCAAGTGAGACAAAAGAGTACAAAACGTACAGTTAGAGGAGAGAATGAACACCCAGACATTTATGCTGGAGTCAAGTCCAGTGCTCAAAGAGAGGAGATGAGAGGTTTAAATAAGGGTTGATGCTAAATGAAATAAAAGGACTGCTATCCTCAGAAGAAGACCTCTCCCAGCTACTCCTACAGCTCGTGAAAAGAAGGCACCTAAGGAATTATCTGTTCCTAAAGAGCAACAACAAAGGAGAGCTTCTGCCAATGTAATTCAAGGAGAGGGCCAGGTTCCATACCAGGAAAGCAGAAGAGCTTGGCAACCTCGCCCACATGGTTCTCCGAGTGATTCTGGCTTTACTGTCAAGGACACAGAAATAGGGGTGTATAGTGGCATATTTTCCCCACATATTAGGAGGAGCTAAGGTGGGAGGAGTAAGGAGAGGAAGAGAAGGAGTAAGGGGAGGAATAGGGGAAGGAGGAGGAGGAGGGGAGAGGCAGAGATGTAGGAGGATGGAGAGCCACACATGTATGGAGAACAGGCCTGGTTAACAACTTATATCTAGGTTAGTTAATTGGGAAACACCTCCATTGTGTGAGCATCTTGTTATTGAGCATTACCAAACATACAAAGCCTTTGATTAACCTTTAAGCATTAGCGTCTCATTCTTACAGGGCCCACATGGATGGTGGGATGGTCTGGGCTCAGCCCAGCCTTGTGGAGATAGTGTGGAAGATTGGCAGAACCATCTCCCACACTGGCATCTCATGGGTGACAGGGCTGGTGTCTCTGGCTGCCTGAGCTGGTGGCTTGAGCTCATGGGGTGCCACTGCTGCTGCTCATGATCTCAGGCCTAGCCTAGTCGGGAACATGGGGGCTCCATATCACAAGACAGATCGGGTGCCTCCATTTTAAATATCTCCTGAAACAGGGGTGTTGTGGAATCTTTCTACAAGGTTAGGAAACATGCTGAGGCCAGACATGTGGCATGTAGCAGAAGAGTCCAGCATGGAGGTCCAGAGAAGCCATTGTGTGAAGCTCTGAAGATGAAGCCTAGATTGAGTTGGAGACCTGAAGGTGTTGGAGATGCTGGAGTCATGAGATACTTGCTAAGGAAATCTACAGACATGGTATGATAGGAGCCCAAGAGAGAAAGTGTGTTGCAGTTAACAAAGCCAGGAGTAGGAGATCTGAAAAGTCATCCAATAAGCCCTTTGACACCTTATATTACAGGACTTGGAGTCTGGTCTGGCCAGTTTCATTTTGGTTTTGGTCTTCTATTTCTCCACTGTCCCATTCCTCCGTTATAGAATGGTAATATGCATTCTGTATTATTGTGTGTTGTAAGTATGTCATTTGTTTTTTTTTCTTTAATTTTACAGGAGTTTACAACTAAGAGATTGTCTCAAGTCTCAGAGGAGACTTTGGATTTTAATTTAAGCATTGTTAAGACTTTGAAAGCCTGTGGGGACTTTTGAAGTTAGGCTGAATGCGTTCTTTGCATTATGATATAAATCTATCTCAATGGTGGTAGGAGGTAGAATGTGGTGGTTTGAATGTTAATATACACCCCTTCCCCCCCCCCAAAAAAAAGCTCATATATTCGAGTATTTGCTTCCTAGTTAGTGGAACTATTTTGGAAGGATTAGTAAGAGTGGCTTTGCCTGCTGGGGGAGGTAGGTTGCTAGGAGTGGGCTTTGATGATTCAAACACCCATGCCAGCTCTAGTTTTCCTCTCTTTCTGCCTCTTGCTTGAGGATCAGATGTAAGCTCTCAGCTATTTTGCAGCCCCATGCCTGCCTGCCTGCCACACTCTGCACCATTTGGTGTTAGGAATTGGTTCCAATGCTTTGAATCAATCTGCCCCCACTCCCCTAGGAATCTGCATATTCAAATGCTGAAGGTCCTTGTCTCCAGATGGTTTTTGATTGATCAATAAAGAGCCAACAGCCAATGGCTGGGCAGGTAGAATGAAGTGGGACCTTTAGATTTGCTTGGGCTAAGAACTGGGAGAAAGGAAGACAGAGAATCACCATGACTTGGGGGAGAAGGATGGGATGAAAGAGCTGCAGAAGAGAAAGCTATCCAGACCTGTAAGAATTCAGATAAGTGGCCACTGGCTACTTCCCTGATTGGGCCTGGGGTAGCAGGGTAAGGTTTAGGAGTCTCAGGAGTACCAGAGGGGAGTGTTTGCCTGAAGGGGAGGATTTCAGAATGCCCAACCTGTGAGCTAGTCATGGCATGTCAAAAATTAAGTGACTCATGTGTGTGTGTGTGTGTGTGTGTGTGTGTGTGTTCATAAATTCAGATTGCTTCTGGGCCATGAGCTCATGTGATCAGCTGGGAGCGAAAGTGGTATAGCCAACTACCAACTACCTCTACAATTTAGTCACAGTCTCATCCTCTGAAAATGCAAGTCAGCCCCCAATTAAATGTTTTCTTTTATAAGTTGCCTTGATTATGGTGTCTCTCTATAGCAATAGAAAAGTGACTAAGATAATTTCTGTTATTTTTTAATCAGCCTTTATTTTTTTAAAAAGAAATTAAGCTTTAAAAAACAGTTAATATACTTGCAGCTTACAAATGATACTAATTATATGTTCAAGTATTCTTCCATATATGAGGCCTCCTGTTTATTTGGAAATTCTACAGAAGTGTCATTCTGTTTTAAATGCGAGTAGTTCTGTGACTTTTCTTAGTGGATGTATCTCCAATATTTGTTCCAAACACTCTAATTCTGACTCTTGTCACACCTTTTTCCTATCAATCTATGTGGCAGTTTTAATAGCATTTTATTAAAATGTTGTTCAGCCAGTCACAAACAATAAAACCCTAGTGATACAAAGTCAGATAATATTAATGTTCCCAGATGATACTATGCTAGACTTTTCTGGTGGTAAAAATACAAGTAACTATAAACAAAAATTATCTTCCAGTGAGATGATCTGCAGGAAGAATTTCGGGTTATTGTAGTGGAAGTAACTTATACACAGTCAGATGAAACAGCTTTTTATGGGGACAGATACAATGTTAGAAATATTTATGTTTTGTATAGCTCACAGAGAGGTTCTAGGCTCTTCTGGAAAAAAAATGTTCAACTAACTTGACATAAGTTAGAAGAACTCAATAATTCTTCAATCAGTATATGTGTAATCCCTGTCCCCGGGCTCTCGAGGCTGAGACCATCAAGTGTAATGTAACAAGTATCTTGCAGCAATAACTTTTACAAAAACCGAATGTCTCAAAATAAGCTAGATCCAGTGTTACTGCGGCAATGTTTTATGTTTGAGCACTTATAAACCCACACAACAATTTGATGAAGGAAAAAGAAGCCATTCCTCTATTGGAAGACTGAGAAAAGAAACAATGCACCACATGAGATTCCAATTGTATTATAAAGTACAGTTGTTCAGAACACAAACTGAGCACTAAAAATAACAATGTCATGTTTTATGGGAAGAGAGTGTCTTTGTTAGGGTTTTATTGCTGTGCAGAGACACCATGACCAAGGCAACACATACAAAAAGAAAACACTTAATTGGGGCTGGGTTACAGTTTCAGAGGTTCAGTCCATTATCATCATGGCAGGAAGCATGGCAGCCTGCAGGCAGACATGTGGCTGGAGAGAGAGAGCTGAGAGTTCTACATCTTGATCCAAAGGCATCCAGAAGGAGACTGTTTTCTGCAGGCAGCCAGAAGGAGACTGGAATTCCACAGTGGGTGGAACTTGAGCATAGAACACCTCAAAGCCTACTCTACAGTGACACACTTTCTCCAACAAGACCACACCTACTCCAACAAGGCCATACCTCCTGTGGGCCAAGCATTCAAACATAGCAGTCTACGGGGGCCAAACGTATTCAAACCACCACAGGGAGTGCTCACTCTCCATGTCCTATCTCACTGCAACCACTGAAACATGAATCACTACATGAGTTGGCAAACAGGAATGTGTGAGAGCCACTCTCCAATCCTGGGCCAAATAAACAAATAGTTAAATAAACCCACAGATTAAAAAAAATCATGTAGTTAGAAATAGAGTTAATTATTTTAAAAGTACAATCGATGAGAACAGTAGGTAGAATGTGGTCAGGTAGTGCTGGAACCAGCAGCTCTTGAGTATTCCTGACTTCTTGTTTTCTGTCCCTTACCCTGCCAGGAAGCCCCACGTAAGAAGTGAGCAAAATTGAGGCACCTGAGTCCTTGATATTGGGCCAGTGGCACAGAGAAGCACGTCCTTCATTCAATTCCTCCTCCCACTTTCTTGTCATAAATCCCTTAAAAAAGCTCTCAGCTAGGGAGCTCAGTAGTATTTTATCCCTGGACACCCACTCCTGAGAGAAAAGATATACATATTCTATTCTTTACACTTATGTGGCAAAACCAAAAATCTCAATTATTTGACTACTACATGTTTAGTGCTGTTTTAAGCCATTAAGCCATCCAGATACCTCCTAACTAACTGAAGTCTCAATGCCATGTTGCATCCAGATGAGGAGACTGACCAAAAGCAGGTTACTTAAATCATAATGTCATTCAGATTCTCAACAGAAGGAACAGGCTTAAAGCCCAGTTCAGGTACACCTGGAAGCATGCCTATACCCTACCTCCATCCTGCTTCCCATATCCTGGATTATTGTTTATGTAGTCATTGATTTGTCATTCCTCAGGTGAGTTTCTGTCCCTGCCATAAATACCTGATTCCCCAAAACAGAAGAGACAAATCTGAAGAAGCCAAGAAGCCCCTTGGAGGTAGTAGTCCATGCTCACTAGAACTCCCCAACTGGATTACTGTCAGAAAATCTACACTCAGGAATGTTTGTACAGCAGGCCAGCGGACTGCCTGACAGAAGCAAGGATATTAAATAACAACTCTCAAATACAATTCCTACTCTAAGGAAAGAAAGCTAGTAGGCACTAACCTGGGCTCAACAGTAGGATGCAGGCCTTGTACAGGAGGTTGAAGAAGACAATGGCCTCTAGGTACTGTAGAGAACCTCAGGAGTAACTGCTGTGACTCATGCAATAGTAGAGTTTGGAAGTCTAGGATATCTTGTGATGTTACTAGAGAAGGCACAGCCTCCACAACTAAGGATTTCCAACTTGCAACCGCAATCTGTTGGCCAGCTTTATTTTATTATGTGCCATCTCTCAGCTTTTTCTTACATTATATAGGGAAGTGGATTTTCCAGATGTGAGTCAGATTTGGAATCTTTACAAAGGAAGATAATCTTATATAATCTGCATTCAATCCAGCCATCTGACCCCAAAGCAGAACATGAGAACAGAGGAATCACGTTCAGCTCAGGACAAGTAATGACTGGGTGGGCAGAAATCAAGTGGAGTGTCCAGGGGTAAAAAGTCACCCAGCCTTTGTTGCTGTGCAAGACAGAAGTGGGTGACCACAAACCAAGGAATGCAGGTAGGCTCTCAAAGCTGAGAAGGAACACAAGCCGAGAAGCCTGGGCCATTAGACTAAAGTGGCATTTAATAAACACCACACTGTAGTGTGAATACACTGTCTCAGCACCAGGGACTTCTTCTGCTACACCAAATACCCCCCACTCCGATCACAAGACAAAACTTGAGTAAATCCTGGTAGAGAGCCTTCTCATAAACCAACCGACCAGTCTGTATCATACTGTCAAGCTCATCAGAGTCAAGAACCATCTAAAACTGACACAACCCAGAAATTCTAAGGTGCTACTGTGAGTAAATGGAGCATGGCATTTTAAATAGACTCTTGGGACAGAAGGAGTCACTAGGTACAAGCCAAGGCAAGGGGAGTAAAGCTATGCAGTTTAGTTAGTGATGCATCTGCTTCAGTTCATTAACTGGAGCAGATCTACCTTATTAATGTAGGCTGACAGTGACACAGAAGGATAGATAAGGGACAAATGGGAATTCTTTGTGGTATCTTAGCTTTGTCATTTTTCTACACTTCTAACGCTGTTTTAAAGCAGGATATTTGGGGCCAGTACACTGATAACACCTGAGGTCTGATGGGAGACATTCAAAGTAAGTATGAGATCAATTGACATTTAAGACTGAACCAACACAGTCAACAGGGGGAAAAACAGGGCAACGTACATATGAAAGCACAGGATGTACAGACAAGGTCTCAAAAGATACAGCACAAATGGCCAATCAACACACACACACACACATGCACACACACACACACATCCTTCAACCTCACTTCTCATCAAGGAAAGGATAATCAAAAGTACACTGGAATTGCATTTGACCCAAAATGACAGTCTTTAAAAAAATGAACTACAAATGCTGGCAAGAATATGAACAGAGAGAACCCTTGTACAGCGCTTCTGAGAATGCAAATTAGTCCAGCAACTATGGAGTTCAGGGCTGGAGAGATGGCTCAGCAGATAGGAGCTCAGCTCTTGCAAAGAGCTGTTCCCAGCACCCACATGGCAACTTACAACACTCCATAATTCCAGTTCCAGAGGATTTGATGCCTTCTTCCAGCCTCTATGGGCATCAGGAATGCCCATGGTATGTATATATTAATGCAGGTAAAACATGCATCCACATAAAATAAAAATAAATAAATCTTCTTAAATGGATCTATTTATGGCTCAACTATACCAGTGCTGGCTATTTATCCACAGGAAGCCAGTTCAACATATCAGTACATGACTAAGATACAACACATCATGGTTCACCTCAACACACTTGGAAAAGGCATAAAAGGAACCAACCTTGGTATCTAACCACAGAGGCCTGGATAAAGAAAATGTAGTCTATATACATAATGAAATATTTTTCAACCATCAAGGAATATAGTTTTTACACTGTTCAAAGGAAAAGAGGGGTAATTGGAGATAATCATATCTTGTAAAGTTGAGTTAGTCTCACACTGATAAATACTGGATATCTTCTCTCATTTATGGGTTCTTGTGTTTATTATAAATACATAAAACCACACATATATAGATGGTATTGACATACAGACGAAACTGACCAAGGGAACAAAGGAAATGAATGGAAAGGGGAGGATCAAGAAATGGGAGGGAACCCATTTAGTATAGGCTTGTACTTTCATGAAAATTGCCTTATGTAACCCAGTAAAATATATACAAACACATGTTTGCAGTTTGAAGCATTTTAGACTTCAAATGATGTTGGATGTTCAATTTGTACTTTTTCTACTTTTTTGTTTTGTTTGGTTTGGGTTTTTTCTTTCTTTTTCTTTTTTAAATAAGAGGTTTATTTTTGCTTTACCCTGAGAGACAGAGAATAATACAGTCTACACGGCAGTGAAGCATTGTGTTGGGAATAGGAGACCATGCCGTCACACCGCATCTACAGGTAAGAAGCAGCGAGTGAGGGAGGCAGTTACTGACTGCGCCATCCTTGGAAGTTCTTAGTTGTGGGCTGTTTGGCACATATGCAACATTACCCAGAAGGTTGCAACAGCACCTTTCCTGACAAGGGACAGTCAAAAAAGGGGCTCCAAACATTGCTAAGTGTCCACTAGGGGGCAACATTGCTCCTCGTTAAGATCCACTGAGTATGGCTACCAGGAACTTTCGGCTGTTAGTAAAATTTGCTGGATTCTTCTATGAGTTTAGGCTCATGGGATTTCTTTGGGTATATCATGAATCTTTGTTGCTTTCTCTGAAATACACATAAGTCATCTGCTAACATCCCAGACTGGAAACGAAGTTATCGGGTCCAAAGGCCGAATTAAAATACAGCCCTCTTGTTCATAATGGGATTTTTAACATATATCACATTCGTTGACAATGATTACACACATTGCCATTTAGGAAATGAGCTGAAAAAAGTTCCAGTGTCAGATAATTGACATCTGTGAAGCACTGGGAGAGCTTCTAATTTCCAAGACCAAATAAGTTCGTAAGTTAATAAACAGACAATATTAAAGACAAAGTGAAACAAAGAAAAAACCAGCTAGCATAAAAAGTCATTTCTTAAATAGAAAATGTTGAGCTAAAACAAGCCCTGCTTCTATAACTTTGGTCTAGTTTGCTGTTTTGTAGCAATACAGGGAATTATAGCTCAGCAGAGAGCCTGTACTTAGCAGTGGATGTGAGGGTTCAATTCCAGCAGAGGAAAAAAAAAAAAACAAAGAAAAAGTTTTTAATCTCAATTAGATGAAAACACACTGTAAACCCAGAAAAGAAAGAAAAGATTAGAGCTAATTTTTATTCATGAATTTCAGTAATACAGTTTTTTTTCCTACATATGTCATTGTGTAAACCAAAAGTAAAAACACCACCCGTTCCACACAGGTACAAGTCACCAAGGAATGGCGATAAACCCTATCCACAGTGGGTATAATCCACTGGCCTGGCGTCTTCCACACATTGCCACATAGGGTTCTGAGAAACCAGGAACCAAGCCTTTCCCTGCAGCTGTAACACACAGCACGTAGACACACGCCTTATTTCCTACAGATATGGTACATTTCTGCCTGCAGAGCAAACATATTGTAGGTAGGATAGACAACTAAAGTAGTAAAACATTATATTTTAATCTCAAAGAAGGACGGTGGGAAGGAAGAGAGATGGGGATGGGGACGTGGAGGTAGAGTACATACCTGACATAAAAGAAGGAGAAAATAAGAACCATTGACACACATTCTAGTTAAAGAACTCACAGCATTTCACATTGTTGTTGGTAATCAACAGACATGGGGCTGTCTTGCTTGCCTTGGACTCTGTGTCCTAGCTGATATTAGACGGAGCTCTTGCTTCATGTTGATGCTAAATCTGCTACTGGGGTTATGTGGCATCAGGCTAATCGATGCCTTTCTAACATAGTGTGCGCGCTCTAATTATAACATAGAATTCTATTCGCCCATTGCAGTCATGCTAAAGCATGAGAAAATGGTGTTTGAGAAAAGAGCGCATGCAGGGAGATTTCTGAGATCTTCTTCCTCTATTGTCCCCTGAACAGACCACAGAACCTAAAGAAGACTTTTCTCTAATTTCTCCCCTAAAGAGTCACATGGCAGATGTCACCCAGGACGGTGTCAGAGAATCTGAACAGCCATGGTGGAGTTGCTGGAACTTATCACAACTATATCATAACATCTTCCTCATAATACATATCTGTCCATTAAATATGATTTGCCATTTCTTTGGGTATTAATTTATGAAGTTTCCAGTGTCGTGTAAAACTTGTATTAAATTTATACACGTCGCAGTGCAGTTAAGAATCTCAGGCTGGCTGCAACCGAGGAAAATTAAATCAAGGACATAATAAACCGTAGAAGTCACAGAAGCAGGAAGATAGTCCCAGAAGCCACCCTGTGACAGGGGAGGAAGTAGTTAGCGATTCTTCTCACTAATCTGAGGATCATGGTAATCTGTTAACTTGACTGAGATTTTACTATTTCATGTTCCCACATCTTCACTGATAGTTCTAATCCTTAGCAAAAGGAAGTCTGTGGAAAATAGTGAATAAACTTACTTCATTTTTAAAAACAAAATAGTGAAAAAACTTACTCTATTTTTTTCTTAAAAAAAAGGTCAACAGAAACCTACCTAATTAGATTGATGATTCAAATTTTAGAACCATGAAATAATAATGTGTTTTACTGAAAATAACAACGAGGAATGATCCTGTCTTATTGGTAGCATCTATCTACTGTTTTGGAATGCAGAGATGGTATTAATGACGCTCTTTTGCCATGTGGAAACAGAACCATTTTTCTTGATAATCGGCACTTGATTAGCTCTCTGAATCATTCTTTCTACTAGCCAAATGTTTTAAAGTACAGGTGCAAAAATGGTTATTATATCCAGGATTATCAAGGGAGGTGTACTACTTACATGAAATTCAGAATATGTATTGCTTCAAGGTCTAAACTCCCTGCTCTTCTCCTCTGTGTTTGTGAGACCATAAGCAAGCTAAAACCTACCTCTGGACTGTCTTCGGTTCATTCCTGCCTGCCAGCCAGCATCCTGCTGTTACATTCTGTTGCTTTGTCTGTACTATGGTCAGTGGTCTTCTGAATGTAAACCATTCAAGCAATGGCTATGTGAAAAAGTGTTTTCTAGAAACAAGGAAAGATAAAAACAAATCACAACTTCCTAGCAAGGATTTGGATCCAATCTCACACCTGAGAATTGGCAATGCCACAGGAAGTCAAGCGTGGGCAGTTGAGACATGGCATAACTCAGAAATGAGCAGTCAGCGAAGACAGAAGTCTAGCCACTTCTAATTCCACATCTGAAACTCCTAAATTTAAATGGTGGTAGGAAAAACACCCTTTAAAAGTTTTCAGGTATGAGGAAAATGTAAAGAAATATGCAATGGTATTTAGGGTTTTTTTATCATTAATGTATCAAAACACATAGGGACTACATCATCTAAAAACCGTTGGTAAAGAGAGCTTGCAAAACCACCAACTGTTTTTCTTCAATGGTGTTATACAAAGGCTGAGTGAAGTCTAAAGTTTGCCAAACTCTGAAAAGAAAATAGATAGATTGCATCTTTAAATCAAGGACCCTGTTAACCACTTCTGCTCCCTGCCTAAAAAGACATTTGGACAGATCTGACTCCACTAAGTTACAGGGAGTCACAATCATGAGCTGACAATGTCCATTAAATATATGATATATACATGTGTATGTAAGTCACAACAAAGAGAAGCTCACTTTTAATTTCCTTTGAGGTGTACATAACTAATGCATGAAACAAAGGATGAGAAGTCTGTCTTTGAGGATCTCTTCTTGAGCAAAACCATATGCACTGTATATTATGTATTATATGTTAATTATATAGTATGCGTTATACTACATATTATAATTACATATTATTCTCATGCTCTTTGAGGATCTGAAAGTTTTCATCTCCTGATTTAATAGATGAAGAAACACAAGGAAACTAAATAACACCTTTACAAAGATAGTACCAAACACAGGTATTTTCAAGAGGAAAGAATAGAGTCAAGACAGATAATTCATTTCTATTTAGAACTGTCTGTCCTGGGAACACTGCATAGTATCAGCTCCTGTTTTCTTCTTTAAAAGCTTGCACATACCTAGAAAATTATGAAAAGTGTTGAAGAGAAGGAATGTTTTTAATATTATTGTTACAAAATACTCTAATGTAAACTCCACATAAACAAGGGCTAAATGATGGATAGATATTGTATGCCTGGATCAGAGGTGGGAAAACTAACCACATTGTGTGTCTGTTACGCTAATAAGTCAATTAAGTGTAAAGTCCAAAGCTAACAATTGTGGAGACCACCAGACGTAGTATGGAAACTGCTGATCCCTGTTTAAAAAAGGGAAATTGTGTAAACTGCTGATCTCTATTTAAAAGGGAAATCATCTCCAAATTGTAAGAAATGAGCCCCCAAAACAACACACTAAGAAAAATTCCTTTTGGAAATCCATTAAAGTATTCCTCTTCAGTGATTTAAAGGTTTCATATATCACACTCTATAAAAGATGTTCCCAAATTATCTACTTCATATATAAGTAAGATCAATATTGTATTAAACCCAGAATGTTTTTTAGAGATTATAGTGAATAAACTTTTATGCAAATAATTTTGTTTTGGGAGGAAAGACTGTGGCAATTGAATTAACTGACAGGCAGGTTCTCCAAGACTAAATTAAACATACAGCTTGTGGGCAAATGTTTATATTGTTGATGGTATCATTTACCAGATAATAGAGTACACAGGATACTCGTTAACAGGTTTTTATAGCAGCATCTACTTATTATCTGTGATTTATTAGTATAAGTATAAACATATAACTTTGGATGTGGGCACTTAAACTATTAGAAAAAACCTTCAGTAGATTACTCAAGAGGGAAAATCATTTCTATAGTTCTCATCCTAAGGACATTATTGTTACTATCTACAAAATAAATACTTATATAGAAAAGGCTAGCACACACACACACACACACACACACACACACACACACACACACACCAGATGGAAAAGAATTCAAGAAAAATAATAAAACATTATTTTATTGTTTATCAATAAAATATTGATAAAAGAGATTGCAGACACCGAAAGATGAAAGGTATCTCATGTCCATGGATCGCAAATTGTTAAAAATACTCATACTTAGGAAAGCAACTTACAGATTTAATAAACTCCCTACTAAAATTCCAAAGATGTTTTCAAAGAAACAGAAAAAAAAATACTCTTATAAGTTATATGGAACGCAGAAGACTCCTGAATAGCTGAGGTGGTTCTGTGGGGGAGGAGAAACAAAATCTATGCTGGAGGTTATCACCACCAACTTCAAAATACACAACCAAGCTAGAGACACAGATCTTCACAGAAGAGAGAAAGGAATCCAGATATAAATAAACCAATCCATGTATCCAAGCCAACTGACTCTGAGGAAAGGCTCCAAGCCAGCTGACTCTGAGGAAAGGCTCCAAGAACTTGCACTTGAGAAAAGTAGGTCTCTTCAATCAACAGCAATGGGAAATTAGACATGACTTGACAAAGGAATAAAAGGAGACCCCTATCTCTTGGCTTTAAAAGCTCCTACACAACAACAGTAACCGAATACAGAGACCATTTACAAAATCTGAGATAACATGTGCATACTCCATTTCCAACAAGGGAAAAGTAATGTCAGCTCAACTGAATAGAAAATGAGCAAATGACCTGAAGAGACATATCTCAGAAAGATAAATGGGTAAAAGTACATATCTTTTTTAAAAAAAGAGCGCAAAAATCACTAATTATAAGGAAAATGAACATGATAACCACCATGAGACATTGTGAGACATCTGTACCCATCAGAAGGGATAGCATGGAATTGATTTAAAGCATAAAATACATGCCTGCAAAGATATGAGGAAAGGAAAATCTATAAATGATTGGTAGAAAAGTAATTTAGCATGCCAGTATAGAAAACCATATGAAGTTTCTTAAAAAAAAAACCCTAAAGATAGCTTTAATACATAATATCACATAATGACTGGGTATTTGACCACAGAAACGGAAATCCATGTGATGAGGAAACACTGCCATTCTCATGGTGTAGTAGTCATAGTAGCCAAGTTACTAAGTCAATCTCAGTGTGAATAAAGAAGGAATGGCTATTTTATCTGCATTTCCTGGATGACTAAAGGTGTTAAACATTTCTCTAAGTGTTTCCCCAGACATTTCTGCTTCATTTTGAGGACTCTCTGTTTAGGTTGGTACTCATCTGCTTAGATGGGTTGTTTTTGTTAGTTAGTGAGTTAGTTAGTGAGTTAGTTAGTTAGTTAGTTAGTTTATGTATGTCAGGTTTTTTATATAGGTTAGACACTAACCCTCTAATTGGTTTAGATCTTTCCCATTCTGTAACTTCTCACTTTGTTCAGATGATCCTGTCCTTTGTCTTACAGAAGATTTTCAGTTTCATGAGGTTTCACTCATTAATGGTGATCTTTGTGTCTGGGCTATTTGTGTTCTTTTCAGAAAGCCTTTTCCTGTGCCAATGAGTTTTGCAGTGTCCCCTACTTTCTCTTCTACCAGATTGAGTGTATCTTGGATTCATTTGCAGTTGAGTTTCATGCAGGGTGATGAGAATGGATCTATTTGCCTTCTACATAAAGACAACCAGTTTAACCAGCCCATTTGTTGAAGATGCTGTGCACATGCATATGAGCATGCATGCGTGTTTTCCCAGTGTGTATTTCTAGCTTCTTTGTAAAAAAAAAAAAAAAAAAAAAAGTCAGATGTTGTTAAGTTTCTGGACTTATGTTTGGGTCTTCAAGTCTGTTTCATTGTCAGCATGTCTGTTTTTATGTCATTACCTTGCTGGTTTTATACTATAGCTAGGTAGTAGAGCTTGAGATGGGGGTCGTGTCACCTTAAGCAGTTTATTATTCAGATTATTTCAGCTAGCCATGTGTGTGGTGTGTGTGTGTGTATGTGTGTGTGTGTTTCCATGAAGCGGAAAACTGTCCTTTAAATTTCTGTAATGAGATAGATGACACCAAAGAAACAGTGTCTTCCAGACATAACAGGACTGATGCACATATGGACTCAGAGACTGTGACAACATGCACAGGGTCTCTATAGATCCAAGCCAGATGGGGTCCCAGTGCTAAGATGGAGAATAGACATGAGGCTCTATTCCTAACCCAAAAGCTATTTCTAGTTTTTATCCACTCACAAGGGAAAAATTGGGTTTTCCCAATGGAGTCTCCCTGGGTATATAAACCATACCTAAGGGCATACCCAGTATCCAGCAGTGGATGGCCAACATAATACAAACACAATGGCAACTTGAAATATTTCATTTGTCTCATGTAGCTTTGTTTTGGCATTTTTTAACATTGCTTATCTTTTGATTCTATATTATGGTCCACAATTTAGTGTTTTATGGGCATTGTTAGTATGCATATGCATGTGTGTCTCTCTGAGTGTGTACATTTCTTGTGCTTTTTTCTGTTGGTTTATTTTGCTTTCTTCTGGTTTATATTTTTTTTTATTTGCCTCTGTTTTCTGTGAAAGGAGAAAGAAGGCATGGTGTTGTAAGAGTTGGGAAGATATGGAAGAAGGTGAGGGAGAAGAAACCATGATTGGAATGTATAGTATGGAAAATGTACTTTCAATTACAAAAAGAAACTGCTTTGGCAGAAGCTAAATAAAAACAAAACAAATAATGAGTGGCTAAGAGAAACATGATGGTAAACGATAGAAGATAGATAGATAGATAGATAGATAGATAGATAGATGACAGATGATAGGCAGATGATAGACAGAAGATAGATAGGTAGATGATATGATAGATAGATGACAGATAGATGATAGATAGACAGATATACATACACAGAGACATACACAGACGTACACACATATATAAAACACACACACACACACACACACACACAAACATTACTCATGAAATGGAGTGATATTCTGTCATTTGTAGCAACATGGATGATCCGGTTAAGGAAAAATGAGCTAGGTACAAAACCCCAAATACTGCATGGTTTTGCAACTCATGGGTCCTAAATTAGTTCATCTTGCCTAAGTAGAGAGTAGAATAGTGGTTATTGCAGCTGGGAAAGAGAGCAGGAGAAGTGCTAGAGAAAAGGCTGGTTATCAGATACAAAACTACACTGTTAATACGGATCATCAATTTGACAAGATCTCCAGTCACCTAAGAGACAAGGCTCTGGGCATTCCTTGGAAGGATTATCCTGAGCAGGATAATTAAGGAGGAAAAACCTATGGTTAAAGTATTCTATAACTATGTATCAGTGTTATATGATAACCTAGTGGAAGAAGAAAAATGGTCTTTAGGGTGGAGTGAATAGTTCAGTTGGTAAATTCCTCCCCATGCAAACAAGAGGATTTGACTAACAGTCCCTGAATCCAAGTTAAAAATCCAGGCATGATGGTGTGGTTAATAATACCAGTTCTAGGGAGGTAGTGTCAAATAGATCCCTATGGCTTCCTGGTCAATTGTGTAGCTCAACTGGCAGATTGCAGGCTAATGAGAGACTCTATCAAAACAAAATACAAACCGGAAGGACAACAGCAGAGTGGCTCAGCAGAAAAAAGCACCTGTCTCCAAGTCTGAAATCCTGAGTTCAATTGCCAGGACCCACACAGTGGAGGGTGAGAACTCACTACCACAAGATATGTACAGTCATTACATGTACACCTGGATATGTGTATGCTTATACACATGTCCATATGCGTGTGCACACATGCACAGACAGAGACACATACAGACACACATGCACAGAGATACTCACACAAACAAGACACACAAACACATGCACAGACACACACAGGCACACACACACCCATACCTACACACCACAGAAAAGGTCTTTTAAAAAAATCCTCAACTGCAGCCTTGTTTAAATGGTCAACTTGAGCCTGCTGTATCACATATTTGAAGCTTCCTCTCTTTAGCAAACGTCTTTGGGTGAATCGACTAACATAAATTCCTTCAGAGGCAAAGACTTTAAACTTACAACCCTGTGTGTATATAAAGTCAAAGATAAATCATCATGACTGTTTTATAAACAGTGTCCATGTAAACATTTCTAACATAATCAAATGCTAATTCCATACAACCAGGAGCTACCCTTAATTCCTTAGACCTAATAGCAAGAGGTTAATCCAGCTTCTCTATAAACAGAGAAACGTCTCATCTGTGCATGCCAGTCATTTCTCTTAGACCTCAACTTGGTGCAACCAACAGGAAACTGCTTTTTGTCATCAATAACACATAACTTAGATACTACAAATGTCAGTGTTTTAAACGTATACACTCAATTCACAGAGGCTTTCCTACATTTACAAAGCTTTTTGAAATTTACTATTATGCAATTCCAGAATATTTTCATTCACCAAAGACATTCCCATTCTTAACCACCTTTCCTCAAAGTCCCATATCACCATTAATCTATATTTTGCTTCTCCCAGTTGGCCTATTCTGGAGATGTTATCAATAGTATCACTTAAACATGGCCTTTTGGTTCTGGTTCCTTCCTGTCAGCACAACCCCATTCTAAGTCGAGTCACACAGCAGTACAGTATCAGAATGTTCATTCTGGTGTTGTCTGCACTGTGTTGTTTTAATGCCTTAGCTGGCACACATATCCGTTGTCTTTGATTTTGTATTATGAGTAGCACTGTTACGAACATGCATGCGGACATTTTGTGTTGCCCTATGCTCTAATTCCCGTGGGTTTGAATGTAGGGACGGAAAAGAGGATAATGTCAAACTGCTCTTCACTTTGAAGAAAATACCAAGTTGTCTTCCCAGCATGCTGTGTTCAGCAGCAATGTTTGCAGCTTACGGCTCCTCCCTCTCCTCAGCAATACTGTGCCTATTAATGTTCCACTTATGAATGATATTTTTTGATTGTATTTTCTTATTGTGAACCAAAGTTGGCCATTTTTTTATGTACTATGTTGATGGTTCCTGTATCTGCCTTGGTTTTCCATACTCTTCCAAATCTTTTACCCAACTTTTCACACTGGATCCTTAGTCTAAATACCATCTCGTGGGCATTCATTAAATAGTTCAGACACAAGAGGCTTATCAGACAAACCTGGCAAATATTATCCTTCTGCAGGTAGCCTTTCATATTTTTCTAATGTTCTTTGGCATAAAAATTGTAACTTTTGTTACAGACCCGTGGTGGATCCTGTGATTTTGGTATAATATGGCCATGAAACCACCATCAAGGACACTGTCTCAGATGTTGTTCTCTTTTTTAAAGACTTCTATAGTGTTAGCTCCTATCTACAGTTAATATTGAATATAATATTAGAAGCCAGATTTATTTATACATGGTCTACTAATTTTTCAGTTGCTGTGATAAACACCACAACCAAAGGCAACTTGGGGAGGAAAGGGTTCACTTCATCTTATAGGTTTCCATCCATCATGAAGGAAAATCAGGACAGGAATCTGGAGGTAAACACTGACACTGAAGCAGAAGCATGAGAGTGTTGCTCCCCAGAACTTGCTCAGCCTGCATTCTTATAGGACCCAGGAGTACTACTCCAGGGGAGGCATCACCTACAAGGGGCTGGGCCCTCCTCCATCAATCAAGAAAATGCCTCTTGTCCAATCTGTTGGAGATAATTTCCCAACTGAAGTTCCTTCTTCCAAGTTGATTGAGTATTAAGTCAAGTTGACAAAAACAAAAAAGCAAATAAACAAAACCTCACTAACACATCTAGTTACTCACCCAGTTGCCCCTGAGCAATTTATTGAAAACCATTCTTTATCCTGAGAAGAGTTTGCCATCCTAGTCTAAAAGCCATTGACCAGGAGCTTTGAGGATTATTTCAGGATTCTTGTTGATATTTGATTAATCGATAAAAGTTCTCCTAATGTCAAGACCACTCGGGTTTTATTCTGTAGCTCTGTACATCTCATGTAGTAAGAAGTATTAATTTCTGCCTCTTCTCTTTTAAAGACTGTTCTAGCTATACTGAATCCCATAAAATTAAACTAAGACACAAGGGTCTATCTAACTCATTGTTTTGTGAAATAAATACTGTCATTTTGATAAGGACTTTGCTGAACTGAGATCACTTGGGAACTACTGCTCTCTTAACAACAGTGCATAGCAAGGCATGAACATGGAGGTTTCTTCCTCCTCCCTTAAGTCTTCTTTAATTTCTCGCAGTAATGTTTTCATTTCAGTATAAAAATCATGTGATTCTCTATCCTTGAAATCTGATATTTAGAGACAAGCTGGCAAATTCTAAATCTTTATTTTAAATACATTACCAAATAAAATCATTTTAAGATAGAATAATCCATCATGCATCTTTTACGCATAACACTACAGTGCAGACATGAGCTGGCCCACTCTCTGAGAATGCAGTGTGTCCAAGCAGTGACTTCCTAACTGTCTATCAGTTCAATTATCCAGAGCCTTTTCTGCCACGCTACCTTGCAAGGTCTCCTGTGGCTACACACTAGACTACACTTACATATACTAGAGCCACCTACATGTGCCATGGGCATAGCAGCAAAGAGGACACACCCACAAGTAAGCACCACACTATGGGCTTGTAGGAAAAAGTAAATCAGTAGCATCCCCAAATTACATCTAAAAAAAAAAATCTGACCTGATGGATACATTTAATGACTGGCTGATTAAAAGCAAGGGTGAGCCGGGTGGTGGTGGCACACGCCTTTAATCCCAGCATTTGGGAGGCAGAGGCAGGCGGATTTCTGAGTACGAGGCGAGCCTGGTCTACAGAGTGAGTTCCAGGACAGTCAGAACTACACAGAGAAACCCTGTCTCGAAAAAACAAACAAACAAACAAACAAACAAACAAAAAAGCAAGGGTGAGCTTTTAGTCTAGGCCAAATCTGGCCAGATTTAAATATATATATATATATATATATATATATATATATATATATATATATGTATATATATATACATATATACATATATACACACACACACATACATACATACATACACACACACATATATACACATTTTAAATATATACATTTAAAATGTATATATATACACATTTTATATATATACATATATATACATTATATATATATATAAATAATAAGACATTAACAGGTACAAAGTAAGGATTATGTGCTGTTGGACAAACAATACCCATCCTTTCATATACTCTCTATGCTAATTTTTCTGCTGCAATAGGCAAGAAAAGCAACTTACCTATGACACAGGTCATATGGTCACAAAGCCAAGTACTTGCTCCTGTAAGAAAAGTCTGGCAATTCCTGGAATAAAGCATCATAGTCACAGGCTGCCAATGAGGTATGGATCTAGTCTGTCATGTCATAGCACAACTAAATCATTACCATGAAATCATGAAACACAGCTTTTCCAATTTGTACACTTACTACTTTTGGATAACCCAGTAATAATATCATCATCGGCTGGTCTAAGCAGAAAGAAAAATGCACATCTATTTTATCTACGAAGAATATTATACATGCAGGCAGCACTCATTGAGTTCTTTGAGTTATTAAAACCAAGAACATAAAGATAGTGGTTGTTGGGAAGATCCTGGAAGAGACAGAACAAGAACAGGCACATAATCAAGATACACTGTTAAAAATATATAAAATGTATGAAATAGTCAAATTAATAAAAGTTAAAGAAAAATGTTGTAAATGTAAACCTGGCAAAGAGTTGAAATACTGCAGAAAGGTACACAAAGGGCTTAGCACATAGGAAACTACTACAATGTTATCATTCTGAAATTTAACATAAACTTAGAGCCATCACAATCATGGTGTTTCTCGAGTAGAATCCATGGATATGAACCACCTCATGATTTGCCCTGCCTTCCTCCCGGCCTCAGAGCTAACCCGCCCACACACCTCCCCCTCCATGAACGCCAAGAAGCAATTCGTTTCTCTAGCAGAACCAGCTTGGGAAATCAAAAGCAGACTGTGAAAAGATTTTTACTAATAAGCTCACAAGAGATGTCCCACAGTGAGCGTGGGAGGGGTATCCTGTGAACTGGTTTGCAAACTCTGAAGGCCATGAAGGAAACTAAATAAGAGGAAGACTCCAGAAGCAATGGGAAGACACTGGTGTCTGTAATTCCGAAAACCTGACCCCTAGTAATAGAAAAGATGGAGAGAGGAAACAAAGGCAGGGAGAAACAACTGAACTGAGTCATACTGTCACCTGAGGTAGAAGAGGACCTCCTTCTGTGACTGCTTGCTAGAGCTGTTTGGGGTCCTTCTTTTTAGGAAAGGGCACCCTGAAGGAATCTAGTATGTTCTAAGCTCCACCAACTTGTTGCTTCTCTTTCACCACTTCCTTATAGCAAGAGATGTAGGTAGGCTGTGGAGGGAAGAGTGGGGGAAGTGGGGGCTCAGACCCATCTCTAATTCCTCAACATAACACGGAGGATGATTTCTAATTTTATGATTTTTTTAAATTTGCTTTTTTTTGAACATGAAATGCTTTTTTATAGCACGTTTTACAAGGGGAGGGGGTAAGAGGGGCCAGGTGGTGGAAAAGTACAGAATCTTCTTGGCCTCTGCCTTGAAACATGTCATGGTCTATACGGTACACTGCCTTGAATTATGATCTACCTGCTATTCTTCAGAAGATACGGTATACTGCTTGATTTATGGTCTCCCTGCTATTCTTCAGAAGATATGGTACCCTGCTTTGAGTCTATCTGCAGTTGCCAAGCAGGATCTTGCAGTTGCCAAGCTTCAGGGGACATTGTGCAGGTCTCACCCGCCTTTCACCCACCTCGGGGTCCCTTGACATTGCCCATCATCGACAGCCTAAAGCCTTCGACCATCGATGTGACTCGTCTCACATCAATGTTTTGGGGTTGTGAACTTGTCTAAGACCCCCCCATAATTAGACATCCAAATTCAAAACTCACATAGTTGGGATTGATCATAAGACGCCTTCTCTAACTAAACAGAGAAGGGGGAGATGCCAGAAGCCAGGACCCTTGCCCTTACCCTCACCCCTTACCTTATGATTTTTTTAAAATAAGCATTGTAGGCAGAGACAAAAGGTGTGTTGGCACTTGCAGAAGTAGACAGTCAGTAAACGGCAATAGTTATTACCAGCTTCACACTAGAACCTCTCAGTTATGCATAATGACCGTGAAGCTGTACCGCAAAAGACGCGACTTAAGCACAGTTTAGTTTGCAGAGGTGTGGCGGTACATGCCTGTCACCCTAGCTCTACAGAGGCTGAGACAGGACAAGCTTGAGAAGTGTTTGAGTTACCCGACAACCATTTGAGCTACCTCAAAATACAGATGATGGTGGTGGTGGTGGTGGTGGCAGTGGTGGTAATGATAATAATTGTAACAACGTAAGTTTCTTTGAAAGTTCCTGAGGTTCATCTTACCACTGGAAAAAAAAAAGAGTGATTATATTCAGTTCTCTAACATGAAGAGGTTTGTGGGTATTTTATCTAAGAGATGTGCAGTAGAAGCCATTTTCCAAAAAGCATTTTGAAAACAGTCTCTCCTGCAAGCAATTGTAGTTTTAAGCTTCTTAAACCTAATTTTCTCCTCATCCCGGCAAGTACACAGCACATTTTTAAGCACTTCAAGGGATATAGGTAGTGATGAGCAACTGAAGAGAAGCACGAAGCTGTGGTGAGCCTCCCAGGGGGACAGCGATGCAGGAGGTTTCTCCTGTAGATCAAGAGCTCAGAGGCCTTGGGAAGTGGTATCAGAGAGAGTGGAAAAGTGATAGCACCTGAATTCCTGGATCCGAAATACAAACTAAACAGGAAGTTTTAAACAGGAAGGGAGGAAGGGATTTGTTTTCTTCTTTTTCTTTCTCTTTCTCTCTCCCCTCACTCTTTCTTCCTTCTTTTCTCTTTCATTCTTTCTTTCTTAAGAATATATATGTATATATATATTCGATATAATACTATATATTATACAACATATACCACATATCACATATCATATATTATATATATCAGATATACAATAGATATTTAACTTATAAAGTAGACTATTAGCTGCACTGAATGGTTTTAAGCTAACCTGTAAAGAAATTACCCTGAAGCAGAACTCACTTTTGAAAGACCTGCCCTCTGGGGCCCACCTCTTCTTTGGTTTAAATGCAGACAATTTAAAAACAGTATGAGCATCACAAGGAATTGGTGTGTGGATGGGGGTTGACACTAAGCTGTTTTAGCATGGATTTTCTTTTTAGGAGATGTGGATTTATATACAATGTAGCAAGAAGACAGAAATATACAGCCCTTAGGCGTTACCTATCCACACACTGAAACACTCTGTGTTTCAATACAAATGAAGAGAGTAGGTTAGAAAGCCTACAGCAATCAGAAAGGTTTCCTTCCACAAAGATGCGGGTATAAAATCTCAGCCGATCTTCATCCCACATAACAGGGGGGTCAGTGACATTTTAATGTAAAACTAAGAACTATTCCCATCTTTATAAGGTGTTAAAAGCCCTTTGGGGTTTAGAAAAATCAATGCAATGTTTATTTAAAGCAGCACTGAATGAAACAGCTTCCTAAGTCAGTCATCATGACTAAGAAAGTCAATTTGCTACAACTCCGTGCCCTGCTCAGTGTCCTTCAGTGACAGAGGGCAGTGGCCTTCTGTTTATGAATGGCCTTCTGTGTCTGTTCATGCTCTGCCATGATGAGGTCATATAACAGCCAAGATGCTTTGATAGTTCAGGGAATTCTGCAACAATCTTTAGAATTTTTAGATACAGAACTGTCTTCACTACCAATATGTAGGAAGCTGTGGGTCATCTTCCTAACAAGCTGTCAACATTTATTCCAATTTTACATGATGTATGCACCTATGACTGTGTTACGGGGGACACACTGCCCTCTCAGGGCAGCAGATGACAACAGCAAGGAGCCTTTCACTGCAAGGTCGCCTACACAGGATTGGATTTCTAAAGAAGCTACAGAAATATTTCTATCAAGCTACGACAATATTGGCTCTCCCTGCAAATACCTCTCTGCAAGCTATGATTTGCAAAAAATGGCCATGTACAACATCAATTCACTGAAAATGAAAATGACTTACAGGAAGACTTATGACCTAACTGCAAAATTACTAAAGAGAAAAAAAAAGGGTTGGGGCAGCCATCTGTTTCTGACACGATAATCATGACCCGAAAGAGCTAGAGAGAAGCCGAAATAAATTCATGGGGAGATGCTGGATAAATGCTCCTTAGCGCCACACTCTTACTTTCTAGGCCAGAGACTAAACTTCCCCCACCAGAAAGCAAAACACAGAGACAATGTTTGACCATGTCAATGAGGTCACAAACTATTGATAAAGTCAAAATCTTGCTGGCCTGAATGTTTTGGGGATAAGCTGGACATAAAATCACCTGATTGCCTGCAACAGGGGATAGGGGAGCCTGCATGATATTTCAGCCTGGAGGAGGGACCCTGAAGGGCTCCTTCCCATGTACACTGATATTAAGGTTTTGCCTCAGTAGTATAGCATACCCTGTATCAGGCTTTGAGTTGCTTCTCCAGGATTGCAAATAGACAAACAAATAAACAAACAAATGCAAAGACATATTTATTAAATATATAAAATGTATAGATATATAAAATAAACTTATATATTTAACTTAAATAAATACATAAAATAAAGATTAGTAAGCAAATATATTTACTTACATTAATATTTTAGTGTTCAAAATACAAGGCTAATTTTCTGGCTTGTATTCTTCTATTTAATATGTTTATTTGGAAAGTATCTAGGAGCTAGGTGAGCAGAAAATCTTGGTTGAGAAGAAAGTTTATGTATTTCTTTTACTACGAAGGTCTTATTTTACTTGCAGAAGAATGAACCTGTGTCAAAGTGATTCTGTTGAGCACTATCCTGTGTGTGAAGGTCTCCACCTTGCCTCTCTCCTCCATCTGTCCAGCACTGAAGCTGTTCTGAGGACCAACCTGCTCCATACTCACAGCCTTTCCTGGCATCCTACGTACCCCTCACAATGTGTAGGTTCCAGCAGAAAAGGAAACCTTTCCTAAGACATATCCCTTATTCTACCTCTGATCCCACCTTGATACTCACTGTCTCAGCCTCTGGACAAGTCAGTGGAGAGACAGGCCTTCCTGTGAGACCCTCTATGAGCACCAGTAGCTCCTGCAGAAGAGCACAGAGGTGGCAGTGGTCACAAAATGGCACTGGCCGCCTCTGTGTTCCTTTCTCTATCTCCCAGGGATACATGTTTCATCCTCTGGGGAAAGACATGGAGATGCAATTTAGAAAGGCACCTGAGCCCATCAGACAAGTTGACAGACAGTGTCAGCGCTCAAGAGTCTTCCATAGACTGCCTTCTAGATTGCCAAGATGATCCTCCAGGTGAAAGCACGTCACTTGCCATTAGGCTTGGCCACTTGGGCATTTGATCCCTGGGACAAACATGGTAGAAAAGGAGAAGGGATTCTTACTTGTCTCCCCCTCCCCCTCCCCCTTTCTCTCCTCTGTCTCTGTCTCTTTGTCTCTCTCTCTCTGTCTCTCTTTCTGTCTCTCTCTCTGTCTCTCTGTCTCTCTGTCTCTCTCTGTCTCTCTCTCTCTCTCTCTCTCTCTCTCTCTCTCTCTCTCTCTCTCACACACACACACACACACACACACACACACATGCACAGGCACACACACCATAGCACACACATACTCACATGCATGCACACACTAAGTAAATACATACAGAAGTGAATATGATTTTTAAAAAGTTTGCCTTCCAAGCCGGGCGGTGGTGGCGCACGCCTTTAATCCCAGCACTTGGGAGGCAGAGGCAGGCGGATTTCTGAGTTCGAGGCCAGCCTGGTCTACAGAGTGAGTTCAGGACAGCCAGGGCTACACAGAGAAACTCTGTCTCGAAAAACCAAAAAAAAAAAAAAAAGTTTGCCTTCCAAGGAATCCTCTCTCTATTGGCTGCTTTTGTTTTCCTTGTTATGAGACAAAGGTATTAGTTTGTAAACTGAAGCCCCACGCACTCCACTCATGGCTAATGATAAGGTCACACTTTATTTCCAATATCCCATGAACACATTTGCCCAAACAAGAAGCTGAAACGCTTCAAGCCATGTCTGGGATGCACAGACAGGTCTGGAAGCACTCAAAGCTGTCTAAAAGGTATGATTGGTGTTTAGAAGGATGAATTTGAACCATCACATAAAAAGTTATATTGCAGAGTAGAGTGAAAACTTCTGTTAACCTCTGAAATCAAGTAGACAAAAATTCAAATAAAATTTGAATTGTTGCCCCTTTCAATGTAATAGCCAGGCCCTACGTGCCCACCTCTCTGTAACTTTGAAGCTAAGTGAACACACTACTTGATACAACTGACTTAGCCTCTCTTAAGACTTAGTACATATCTGTGCAAACGAAATAAACTAGGAAAACAAAGCATAAGAGACATGCAGCAGAAATGATGATGTAATTCCTGACAATTGATGTGTATTCAGATTTGCTTTGGACTCTGAAAGCATTATCATATCTCTACTAAGTCAGAGCTGATGCAAAGCAATCTGGGATAGAGGCACAGTCAGACCCTCCCTGAGAGTCTGAAAACTCAGCTCTACTTTGGAACTACCATTAATCTGGTTCATTTAATGCTGCAGATGCTCAGAGCCCTCTCTTCTCCAAATGCACACCTTCAGAGGCTTGTCCCAACCATCTGACCTAATGTCCTTACAGTGCCTCTATTACTATTTTAGTAGAGTACACATCTCCCTTAGACAGTTACATAATTTGTCATTAACCAGCAGTCATCCTTTTATTTATCACTTGACTCAAAAACAGACAACAGTTTTGTCTGTTTTGTCTACTGACACACCTGCACCTCCCCTGCCATAAACTTAGTAAAACCTTCTGAATGAACATTAGTTTCATAGCATCTTTTCAAATAAACAGAAAGTATTCCCTTGGCTATTCCCCAGATATCTATCTCATAAATTAATATCCTATTTACTCTGATCTAAGTTCTGCCACATGGCAGTTACCTCTGCTCAGGTTCCATAATGCATGTCCTCCTTCCAGTTCTTGGAGGCCCAATCTTCCCTCTCCTGGCTCTATCCCAGATCTACCGGATGTCCCTCCTTCTATTTCCTGCTTCAGCTATAGGTCAATCAGCTTTGACTGACAGGTGGCACATTCATACCATACACAAGAGATTTCCTCTTCAGTGAACCCAGGGAAGGAAGTTGACCTGTTTCATCATGTGGAGGAGAGAGGAGATTCTGCTATAATCCAGTCCTGTTCCACAGTGTCTTGAAAGCTCAAATGTGTCACAGACACAATGCTGGCCAATTCTGTATCACTGTGTTTTATCCAGAGGAAATGCTACCTGGTATCGTCCTGCCACAAAGTCACAAATGAGTGGGTATGCTGAACAATACCTCTGCACTCTTTTCTCAAATAAGTTACACTTTTGATTTGGAGAAGTCGTTTTTGTTTTGTTTTTGTTTGTTTGTTTATTCTTTTGGTGGGGCTGAATATTGGAGATACAAACCAGCGTCTTCTGTGTGCTAGGTAATGCTCTTTTATTGTGATATTAGCTCAGCCTAAGGTTAAGGTTAAATTCAAGCAACCACGAAAAAAAAAGTAGTCTGGAATCAAACCTATATAATTATAAACCTATTATAATTGAGCTACCAGGTACCACGCAAACTAAGCTTCCACGTCCAAAGAAACATTCCTCTTTACAAAAATTAAGGTATCTCATCATCTTCCTATTCTGGAACATCTGATTTGTTCGGGGCATTGTCCAAGGTTCATCTTTCAGCAGGCTGTACTCTATGACCATGGCTTCTAAGCTTAAAGCCACAATTCACACTTCCCTCCCCAGGTTCCATGGACAGATGAATGGGCCATGTCATAACACACTGTTGAGTCAGGGCAGTTTGATTACTTTCAAGTTAGATGCTATTTCTTCTGTGCATCCAGTCTTTTATTCTCGAATGTGAAGAGACAGGGGGCCAAGCCCAAGGTTTGCTAAGTCACTGCCCTGGTCACCACTTCCCAAGTACAGTGACGACACTGAATCGTGCTTCGATATTACAGTGCTCACTGCTTTTGTGTGGAGACAGGTTTGTTCTGCTCGTGTTCTTTTTCCTTGATCTGTAGCTAATACAGAAAATATATATTGTACATAGCCAAGAGATAGCTGTGGTGCTTCACTGCCTATATCTTCTGAGGAGCACGAAGATGGGGACAATCTGTCTCTTCACACTGATTATCTTTCTCTGTTTCCTTGAGGTGAGTCTCCATGTTACCCAGAATGGTCTTGAATTCCGGGGTCCAACAATCTTCTTGTCTTAACCTTCCCAGCAGTGTGGAACTACATACATCACCACCACATCCACCCCACTTACATCACCACCACATCCAGCCCGCCTACTTCTTCATCACAGAAGCTAAACTTTTAAATTAAGCAAGAGGATGTGTGTCACCTACCGCACATCCAGAGATGGGCTAATTGCATTACTTCCAAAGCTCAGAAAATTCAAACACGAAATAAGCCTCAAGTATATTATAGTATTTTAAAAAAAATTTCTGACCAAATATACATCTAAAGCAACAAGGGGAAATAGAAAATATATCTACCCCCCCCCCCCAGATGATGTCCTCTTTGGCTCCTAAAATCCAGTGATTAAAAACAAAAGCACACAGAAGCAACTCCACTCACAGGAGACTCCAGCTTCCACAGACTCTAATTGGCTAGAAATTCTCAGCAGTCATGAAACCCAATTAGTTCCACTGTCAGCAACTGCACGGCTCAAGGAAATATGTTTGCAGGCAATCAAAATGAAGTTGGCAAGTTGGGCAGTGGGGGCACACACCTACATTCCCACTACCCAAGAGGCACGTGCAGGAAGATTAAGAGTTCAACAGCACCATAATGAGGAAGTTCAAGGGCAACCCCTGCACATAATGAGTTCTGAACCATCGTGGGATATGTGAAGCCATGTATTAAAACAACAACAACAACAAAATGCACTAAAATTTTTTTTTAAAAGACTTGTGCTTAATAGTTTATAGTAAAAATGCAGGTATCTTGGTTCTAGATAAGTCTCTCTTAGTTAATCAAGACAAAATTCCCCACAGCATTTCCTGCAATAGCCCTAAGACTGTGAGTTTTCCACTCCAATCACACATAATTAGAACGTAGGTTTCAAGAGAACTGATCATTACCAAAGAAACAGATATTTCATTTAAGGCACTGCCGGGAAAAATTCAGACTGGAGAAAATAAAAAGAAGCTATTTGCAATTTAAATAGATATCTTAAAATGGTGCTTTTTAAGATGAACACAGCAATGAATGCAGTGAGAAGGACGTAATTTTGTGAAGGCAAAGTCTCCTTGCTTTGCACCAAGGTGTTTCTTTAGAGACACCAGCATTGCCAGACATGCAATAGATGTTTGCAAAGTGATCAAAAACAAATGCCTCAGTACTTGGGTCTCTGGTCTGACCAAGAGAGTTGTAGCAGTAGACAGCTGTGCTTCACACACGCATACAGTGATAAGTCACAGTGTGCTCGCCCCGCTGCCAGTACACACTGAATGTTGTAGAAAAAAAGTAGCCTTCAGCTCTATGGAAACCAGCAGCAAAAGGAGTTGAAGACAGCCAACAGCTATGTTTGACAAAAATCAACACCTTTCTAGGGGTGTCTGCCATTTTCTCAGGGATAAAATAAATAACACATGTCCCCATATGAACTGCCAGGTAGAAAAGAATGAAATCAAAATTGAGACAATTTAAATGCCAATTTGGAAACAGTGAGTGAATTGAGAGTGATAACCTTTATTTTTGGAAAACGTTATCTCAATCCCCTATCATATTAAAGTTAAATATCTTTATTTTTGTTTGGTTGCATCCTAAAGTCATGTTGAAGGATACTAAAATGATTAATGATTTAATTTCTGAATACAGTCACCACATCGTTCTCTATCTCACACAGCAAGAAGTGCACATACCTGCGGTGGCTTCCTTTTCCTCTTCCTCAATGCTGTTCCTGATGCTGTCATACTCCTCATCAATAGTCTGATTGCCACGCATCTGGGACAAAATTCGGCGAGCCTTCTGAGTCTGTCCTTTCTGTATCAGCCACCGAGGGCTTTCGGGCAAAAAGAGGAATCCAAGAAACTGTATAACGGCTGGAATGGCTGCAAGTCCCAACATGTACCTGCAATAAGAAATACAATGATACCATGAGATTGCTCGGAGAGCACTGAGTATATACTCATTGTGGAGTCTAACAGCACTGAGTGCACGCTCACTGAACACAGAATCTGAATAGATTAGCTTGAGCATGCACTTCCCAGAGTGTAACAGCACCGAGTGCACACTATGCAGGAGAGTCTGGAAACACTGAGTGTGCACACTGCCCAGACTCTAACAGCACTGAACACACACAACAATGCCTGACTGCACTGAGTCCATACCCATCACAGAATCTCAAATAATTGAGTCACAAGAATATGTGAACACCGAGTGTGCACTCCCCAGAGTCGAGCAGCACTGTGTACACACCACACAGTCTATCAGCACTGCATGCACAGTCATTCACCACACAGTCTAAAACACTGTGTGTGCTCCCCAAAGCTCTGAGGGAACACTCCCAGAGTCTAACTGCACTGTGTGTATATTGATTCACCAGAATATAAAAAGGGTATACAGTCCCCAGCGCCTTCAGGACTGAGTGCGCGCTTGCTAACCTAATGGCAGTGAGTGCATACATATCACAGAGTCCCAGGGCACTGAATACGTACACATCACAGAGTCTAACAGCAATGATCACACACATACTTCTCATGGTCTAAAATCACTGAGTGAGCTCTCCCTAGAGTTTAACAAGACTGAATGCACACTCACCACAGAGCCAACAGCACTGAGTGTATACTCCCTACAGGATTTGATGTTTGTGTGGATCAGAGAAATATCTGATAGCAAACTCATCAGATTTTAGTCACTAGAAAAGTTATCTTTACGCTGTACTGAAACTGTAAATGAGAATGATCTAATACTTATTTCTTTGACAAAAATTATAATTCCACAATGACAGGAAAACATCATAATGATATTTCCACATTCTGAACAAATCATGCCAAGATCTCCCTATCTAATATGTCTGACACTGATACACACAACAGAACTGTGGTTTGCAATACCTCTGGGTCTCCTACTGATTCAGATTCCATGCGTATGTTCTGGTGAATATGGGGCTTCTATGGTCTCGGTAAGTGTCCCCTAAAGGCACACAGGCTAAAGGCTTATGTGCCAGCTTGTGTCCTACAGGAGAGGGCAGAACCTCTAAGAAGTGGTTGCTAGTGGGAGGGAGTCTGGTGACTGGGCATTCTCTGAAAGGTGACATTGGGACCTGAGACCTTTCCTCTCCCCTTTGGCCTCCTAACACACACGAGGTGACCAATTCCTTTCACACTGAACTGCTATCATGATGTCCTTCCTGCCTTGATTCAAAAATCTCTTGCCAAAATGAATCCTTTCCTCTAAAGAGAAGAATAACTCAGCTATGCTGTTCTCACCGAAGCAGAGACTAACCCAGGACTAAGAGAATTATCTTATACAAGATACACTTCTCATGATACTAAGTACCTGCAGTTGTTTCTTTGGTGTTTTGTTGGCAAGTTTTTGTTTTTGCTTACTTGCCTGAAATACGGTTTTGCTATAAGTAGCTTATGTTGGCCTACAAGATGTAGTCCTTCTCCATCTCTCTCACAAGAGCTAGGATTGCAGAGATATGCCACCATGCCTTGCAACAAGTTGTTTATTAACAGCTACTTCGGTCCTTTGAATGATTAGTTTTTAAAAGTAATTTCCTATTTCATTTTGCCATGAAACAACAGGTTCACCATGATTAAGCAGCCATGGTTCATAGCAGAGAAGACAGAGGCAGAAACAAACCATTGCAAACAAATGACTACCCTAACTTGGTATGCTCTACAGAGCTAGTCTAACTTTAAGTTATGCTAAACCTAGAGTAAAGCAACGTAGAGGCTCCCAGAGATAGATCTCATGACGTAAGGCAACTACTTTCTAAGCCACTGTGTTTAAATCCTAAAAACAAGAGGAAAGATATAATTATGATTTAGGTATTAAAATACCACTTACTATAAACTGCACAGTGAACCTATAGGAAGAACCAGCAAAAGAGAGATCCAGAGAGCAAACAAAGTATTTATGAATGGGTAATAGAATACTACTTACTATACACCGCACGGTAAACCTATAGGACGAGTCAGTGAAAGTGAGATTTGGAGAGTGAACAAAGTGTTTGTGAAGGAGAGAACAGCAGATTTAGACTTCACTGCCTATGTTGTACGATTAGACCAACCCTTAATCCCTCGCAGCTCACAGAGGACAGACTGTTCCTTCACAGTTTGAGCGTGCGTCCCAACCTCAGTGTCAGTCATTGTATCTTACTTTTCAGTCCCACTCACTAGAGCACCTGGTGAAGCAACTTGCACATAGCTGGCATCTAGTAAATATTTCATGACCGGAAAGGACAACAGCCACGCTCTGAAACCCTCTGTGTGATCGCATTAGAGAATAACTATGTTTAGACTCACCTAGCAGTATGTCAGATGTATACCTTATATTATATATGCAATATAATGGATTGGGAATGAAATAAGATTCACCCCGTAGATAAAAACTTCCATGTTTCACTTTCTGTCTTTTTGGAATGATTAAAGAGCTTAGCAAATAAATACAGAAACCACATCGTTTTCAGAACCCAACAATGTACACATATTTCTTTGTATCTTGCTACTCACTATTAAAACCCAGAGCATAGTATTCTTATGAAATTAAAAGAAACAGAAGAGAAGGAGAACAAAAAGGGAAACACAGACTTAAAGGAACCCATGCATATGTGGGCTCTGGAAGCCAGAATGCTTTAGACCTGAACCCTTTGCAATGGGACATCTCAAGACCCTAAGTATAAAACACCTAAGCCTGCACAGCAGTAGAAGAAAGATCTGAAACCTTGGCCAGTCTTTCTCTTTGCAAAGACTAGTCCAGAAAACAAAAAACAAAAACAAACAAACAAAAAAACCATATGCACTCATACTGGACACTTACTTTCTTTTTTTTTATTAATCATTTTGTTCATTTACATTTCAAATGATATCCCCTTCCCAGTTATCCCTCCACAAACCCCAATCCCATCTGCTCTCTCCCCACTTCCCTTTGCCTCTATGAAGGTGCTCCTCCACCCATCCACTCACTCCTGCCTCATTGCTCCAGCATCCCCTATGCTAAGGGCATCAAATCTCCACAGGACCAAGGGCCTCCCTTCCCATTGATGTCAGACAAGGCCATCCTCTGCTACATATGTATCTAGAGCCATGGATCCCTCCATGTATGCTCTTTGGTTGGTGGGTTAGTCTCTGGGAGCTCTGGGTGGTCCAGTTAGTTGATATTGTTCTTCCCATGGGGTTGCAATCCCCTTCAGCAACTTCAGTCCTTCCTCTAACTCTTTCATTGGAGTCCCCAGGCTCAGTCTGATGGTTGGCTGTGAGTATCTATCTGCATCTCTATTGGTCAGGTGCTGGTAGAACCTCTCAGGGAACAGCCATACCAGGTTTCTGTCAGCAAGTGACTCTTGACAACAGCAATAGTGCAGGGGTTTGGTGTTTGCAGATCTCAAATCCATATGGATGGATCCCTAGGTGGGGCAGTCTCTGGATGGCCTTTCTTCAGTCTCTGTTCTATTTTTGTCCCTTTCTTTCGGACAGTAATATTTCTGGATTAAAAATTTTGAGATGGGAGTGTGGCCCCATACCTCAACTCAGGGCCATGCCTTTCTACTGGAGGTGGTCTCTACAGGATCTATCTCCCGTTCACTGCGGACTTCAGCTCAAGTCATCCTCATTAGATCCTGCGAGCCTCTCTTCCCTGGCACTGGGACTTTCTAGTGGCTAATTCCAGTTCCTTATCCTCCAGTGCCACATAAAGTGACTGTTTAAGTCTACTTTATCACCACTGATAAAATACATTCTGACAGAAGAAAATGCATAGCTTTGTAGAAACCCGCTGCACAGGACGGGTGAGTAGCTGGGTATATAAGTAGCAAGGACAGAGTGGCTGCTACTTCGTACTGTGGTTTTGTTGTGTCCCCCTAAGCCGTGTATCTAAACCTTGCTCAGCAGCTGATTGTACTAGACGTTCTAGAAGCTGGAGGACCCTATTCCCTGCAGCAGGCGTGTCCTCAAAAGGGCTCCCTCCTGTCTGGGTGCTTCTCCACTGCCACAAGGTGAGTACCTGTCTCTGCCATGCGACACTACATGGTTCCCACCACTTTCTGTCCCGTTCTACCCCCCAAAAAAGCAAAAAGCCAAGTAATGGTGAACTGAGACCTCCAAAACCATTTCTCCTTTTAAGTTAACTGTCCCAACCACAACTGACTAACATAGTTCAGGTCCAGGTACACTGACCACAAGACCAAGTTGTTACTTATTTATGCAGTTATCTATTCCCTAGCACTGCTGGCAACAGTATGTGGTGAGCAGGTTCCAGTTCACTTAGCAGAGAGGAGCCTCAGCCTCTATTTCACCTCCTTGGGATGTCTGACCTTGTGAGCAATTCCATACAGATCTGTTATATCTATATATCCCCCAAGTCTCCAGCGGGCAGAACTATCCAGTATCACTCTCTGGGAGAAAATTCACCTTTTTGAAGAGCTATATATGGGTGAAGTGGGGAGAATTGCCGTTATGCTCATGAAAAATTCAACCTAAGATACAGAAGCAGAACATCACAAGCTCAGCTAAACTCTATCGGAGGATGTCAACCTTCCAAATCCACAGAAATCAGGAACCAGATGAATGACAACCAGTCCTCTGATACACTAAGGTAGGAGGCCCTAGTGACCAGAAGATCTCATTATTATAAGCTAAAGAAAGGGGTCGGCATCCTGTATTCATGTGTGAATCTCCCAGAGGGTGGTTTAAATACACCAGTGTCTAAGCCCCACTTTCCCTAGGGGTTGTGATTAATTGGTCTGGGCTCTGAGCCCAAAGAATTCTATTTCATTAAGAGCTCTCCGGGTGGTGCTAATGCGCAGTTGAGGCCAAGAACCACAGATCTAAACATTTAAAACTCCCTGTAGTAAAAATTAACAACAAATATCCAAAATTTCACAGAAGAGCCATTTATCTTTTGAAGGTAAAAAGAAGCAACAGGCTAAAAAGGAAAAGCAGCTCACTCTAGAAAAGAAAATGGGAGAACTTACAACTTCTGAAACTCTTCAAAAATATCCTTAGCATCATGGCAAGACATCTTCTAAAATACACCAACCTTGACATGAAGAAGGTCAGAGCTAGCAGTTCACCTGTCTCTACAACTTGTCCACCAAAAACTGAAGGATAAAGCAGACCTCCAGGGTGGGGTGCAATCGTTTCAGATGTTGTCAGCCAAGGACAACATCCCCTTTATTGCTCAGGGTAAGTTTACTTCTCAATTCCTCCAAAACTGGTTTGTCAAGAATCCTAAATCCTTCTTTGCTGGGCCCCTGGAAGCCCCATAGTGGCTCAGCTGATTAGATCTGCTACAGTCACTATTATATTACAGGTTCTCCACAGAACATCGCTTTAAAAGCTTCACACTACTTCTACCTGTGAACCTTCAGAATCTTCTGACAGGAGACAGTTTAAGGCACAGAGTTCTGCAATCTGCAGCAACTACCCGCTTCCGCCAACTAGGCTGTGGGCTAATTAGCACGTTGCGTAGTCTTTGTCGTTCCCAAATACATGGAAATCTAATTGAGTGTACATGCTCAGCTGGTTCACAGAACACTTACAACAGCTGTTACGAGTTAACAAAGGATACCAGCTATGTGCCAAACACTGTTCCTCCCCCCCAAAAAAAAACCCTCCAAGATACAGGATCCCTACCATCTTTACAACAGCCCTAGGAGGTGGTTCGAATTATCGATCTCGCTTTATGGATTAAGAAGTGAAACACAAAGAAGACTCATACTTAGGAAGGAGTAAAAGACACAAATGATATCCAGCCAGTCTGTTCCCTATACATATTTACTATGAGCCTACCTATGATAAATATTCAGTAATTACCTAGTGATCGACTATGCTGAACTCATTAAAAATTGCATTAATCCACCTTCACTTCATGGCTAAAAATTCTGAGGTTCTTTTGTGAAAGGGGGACATACTCAGATCTATGTACCTAAAGCCACACAGCAAAAACAGAAAGTAAAGAGTGGCTACAGCTCTGAATTGTCCCCAGCAGAGTGTGTGGCACAGACTTACTCATCGGGCTGGGTAACTGCAAGCCAGCAGGAGCAGAACAACTGGCGAGAATCAATATCATGTTATTCTTGCAATGCCTACCTTGATTAAGCTAGAATCTCCTGACGGTACTACCATAGCACAGAAAACATGGACACCAGTTAAAAGAATCTTTGTTTCTTTGAGACAGGGTCTCACTCCCTAGCCTAAGCAGGCCTCAAATTTGCAATCTCCTGCTTCAGCCTCCAGAATTATTTCTCTTTATATTACATAGAAAACAACAGAAGTAATATATATTTTTAAAAATATCATTGGGAGCAAAAGGATGTTACACATGACAGACATGACAGATCAGAAATTGTTTTTTACTATATTTTATTTTGCAACCTGAGCCTGACAAAATTCTCCCCCAGCCTTAACCCTTTAGAAGAAATTGAACATAGAGTTACATTCTGCATTCAAATCTAACTCTCTTCTCCATTTCCTTTCTTCTTTCTCAAGCCCTCGAATGATGTGGAAAGAACTCCATTTTTCTATGCAGTTTTAGCTGAAAGTCAAGCTGATAGGGAAAACCATCATAGCTAAAGAAGTTCACTGAAACATATATTTAAACTGATTTGTATGTAAATATTTTCATTGCTTTTGAAGGGCTCCCTTCTACTAAGGAAAGGGGTCATAGTTCACTTGAAGAAACAAAAGCACTCAGATGCCATAGCCACGTGGTCCATTATCCTACTGACCTTGAAAACAGAAAGGCTCCATTCAAGCAACAACTCCACCTGTTTCCCAAACTCATTCTGTCAACCCAACACTTCTCTCTACTGGGGCACTAAGAAGTGTGCCATAGAGGTGAGAGCTCACCCAAGGAAGGCTTGAACCAAAGCTCCCAGTAATACTGATTCAGCACCTAAGGAAATAGTTCCTTGGGTTTAGCCAGCTAGGAGCCAGAGGACACTATGGCTATGGTAGAAGGGGCCAGAATATATCTGAAGTTGGCAGTAGAATTTGGAGTTGTCTGCATAGTATTGTATTGTAGGCAAGAAAGATAAAAGCATGACAGGGTTATACAAGATGGCTTGTACCAGGTTTCCCAAAAGAGGGGGACAGGGTTCCTGCCCCCAAGGTCAGGCAGTGTGTGGCAAGCATGATTCCATACAAGGAGACTCTGAGAAGCCACTGAATGAAGCAGAGAAGGTTGAGTCTACATTGCAGTGGAGTCCTGGGCAATAGGAGATACTAAAACAAGAGTTAATCACAGAAGAAAGCCACAGGCACAGAGTCTAGACAGCCCAAGAGAGTGGTCTCATAGGCCACAGGCTCCAGAGGTGAAGTTACAGAAGGCAACTGGAACCCAGAAGATCTACCGCAAGCCTCAGACACCAATATGGTGCTACGTGCCTGACTAGACACTCATCCTGCAGAGTTTGTCATTCCAAGATCCCAACACTTCCCGTTCTGCCTTTTTGGAAAGAGCAGCTTTATCTGTATCATTGTATGTCAGAAATATATGTCTGTCTGTTTGTCTGTCTATCTGTTTTTAAACAAGGGGTACAAAGCCAGATTTTCTAGGATCTTAAACCACATAAAACATATTATCTTCTGAACAATACTAGGTCTCAAAGACTATAGGGACTTTCAGAGTTAGACAATGTATTTGCACATTTTGTGATAGACGTGGGTCTATAGAAGCTGAAGGCAGAATGTGACAGTTTGAAGACAAAGTCCAGGTGTTTGAACTCTTAGTCCTTAGGGGGTGGCGCTAGTCATGGGAGTAGGGGACATATCTGTGGGACTTCTGTGAGACTGGGCTGGTAGAAAAGGAGGACTGGCCTAGCCCCAGATCTTAGTCTAAGCCTCTCTGTTTCTTGTCAGCAATTGCATTTTGCTAGACTCAAGCTCCGGCTGCTCTAGCTCTGGCCCCAGTTCCCATAGTTCTTTGTCATGGAACTGTGTTGTACTGGTTGGTTTTGTGTGTCAAAGGAGCCTGCCTTGAGAAAATGCCTCCATGAAATCTAGCCGTAAGACACTTTCTCAATTAGGAATCCAGGGGTTAGGGGCCAGCCCATTGTGGGTGGAGCCATCCTGGGTTAGTAATCTTGGATTCTATAAGAAAGCAAGCTGGGCAAGCCAGGGGAAGCAATCCAGTAAGCAGCACCCCTCCATGGCCGCTGCATCAGTTCCTGACTCCAGGTTCCTGCCCTGTGTGAGTTCCTGTCCTGACTTCCTTTGGTGAAGAACAGTAATGTAGAAAAGCATATGCTGAATAAACCATTTCCTCCCTGACTTGCTTTTTGGTCATGTGCAGGAATACAAACCCTGACTAAGACATATGTGCTCAAGAAATACCCTCTAAAAGTCCCAAACACTAAATCTCTACTGTTTATTTTCACAGCTACAGAAAATCTTGATGTTTTGGGCCATGCCAAGATGACGTGGTCGTGACAGTCTTTGAAAGTGTGCCTTGAGTATAGGGGTGAACTAAGGAAGACTGTCTAATAATAACCAGTTCTGTTTATATAAAATCAAGTAACAAACTAGATTCATAGTTATAATTCTTTCATTTCCACCCTGTGTTTATACCCACTTGTTTCTAATTAACAAATCAAGCCCACCTTAGATCACTACGAGTGGCTCAAGTAAATTACAAGACTATTATAAATCCTGAGATGCAGTCTATGTTTTATTTTCAAACATGCCTTCGTTTTTGTGGATTTCATGGTACTGCACGTAAGTTCACACACTACCCGTGAGCCTGTGTGCTTCCAAATTGGCAGGCCTTTACAGATAAAAGCAAATACTTTTTTCCCTTTCATTGAAAATAAAGAAGAGTTTGCTATCAGTCAGTAGATTCTTTGAAAGCTACTGAATGAAGGATTTATGCTAGCTTAGAATGCTATGCCAGAATTTCTTACATTCTCTCTGAGTAAATATTCAGCTGTTTATCTGACAAAAGTCTTCTGAATCTATAAGAAAGACCAAGAACTAGGCAAATCCCCAAGCATAACAAACAAATCTAATGAGAGATGGAACCATGCTGCATAGATCTGAAAATAAACCTTCTAGCCAAGGATGCCAACGAAACCAGACTAGAGTAACCCCCGATCCCTCACGCCACACCGAGGAATACTGTTCCTGCAGCCTGCACTCAGAGCTGCTCACTCACTGTTCCTGTGGCTTCGGGCTTCCATCTACTTCTTACATCCATAGGCTATAACTGTATGAACGATCTGTGTACTAAAAGCATTCTATCATACACCGGTGGCAAATACCTTCACAATAACATTGTCAAGAAGGTAACACTGATTTTGGCCACCTGGTATACTATGCATAACAGGAAATTACTTGATCATGTGTTTTTAAATTTCAATCAGTCCCTCATAACTCTTAACAGTAAACAATTTAATAAGAAAAACTGAGCTAGAGAAATGAAGAAATGGTTAGAAGCCCTTCTTGCTCTTCCAGAGGCCCTGAGTTTGGTTCTCACACTTATATCAAGAGGTCCACCCACTTCCGGCCTCCTATACACAGACATGCACACATACACATAATTAAAAATTAAGTAAAACATTCTTAAGATAAGAGCCAAGCCAAAGACCATGCAGACCAGCACTGGCCATTGACATGTGCACGATAATCATAGTAGCTAATCGGGACACAAAGGTTGACAAAGGCTGATTAAAACAAAAAAGCCATTCCCATGTGTCACACTTTGAGTATTTCAGTTTACTCTCTCCTGATTTATGATCAGCAAACAAGCGACTCCTGTGTTACCTCAAAAAAGATTCTGTGCCAACTTATAAAACAAAGTCCACCAAATAAGCAAATGTAACAAAATATTGACTCGATGTGTTTGGTTTATAGGAAAAACCCCTAAAAGTAATTTTCTATCTGTATTTAGTGGCTTGAAGAAAGTTATTTAGAGTCTTATGGTTATAGTAGAAAAAAAAAAGGACATATTTAAACAGAACCAGATTGGCACTGTTTAAATCAATGAGGCATTTTGTTCGTGTTAATTTTAAACTAAATTGCAAAGTAAATGAAGTCCTATACTAAATTCATAGGACAGTTTTTATAAAAACTCTCTCACTCATGTGTGTGTATGTGTGTGTGAGAGAGAGAGAGAGACAGAGACAGAGAGACTAGTTGATTATTTCCCCCACTCTCTGAGAATCTTCCATGCAAAGTTTTAGACTAGAGAGTATAGGGATGCAGTAAGAAACAAGTATCCCTTGCCTCATAGAGCCTACACACCAGACATTTTGAACAAAACAAGATTATTTAATTTCACAATGATAGAAGCTTTTTTAAAGACAAGTGTCAGGAGACTTATTTCAATAAAGGCCCATAGTAAAGGCACATAGTAAGCTCAAGGCACATAGTAAATAAAGGCACATAGTAAGCTCAAGGCCAGCCACAGCTACACAGGACCCTGTTTCAAAAAGAAAAATAATAAATTCAGTGGCCAGTGTAGGAATGGACCAGTGGGAGGGAACCAATAGGAAGTTCATTTTCCCAGTACTGGACATCAAACCCATGCAGAGATGCAAAGCACCCTGTTTGTGTTATCAGGAAATCCACGTACTCTGTAACCAACCACCAGCCCAGACATGAATATGTCTACCGTTCAAGAAACTTCCTTTATTCTGACCCTTTCCAGTTCATTATCATAGCCAGGGCCAGCAGCTGAGAAGAGTCCTGTGCCTGTGCTTTAGCTTGCTTGTTGATGAACTTCACGGGGACCCTGGAGCTGGAGCACATGCTTCAGACAGCATCCATGTGTCCGTCTTCCTTTAGGCAGCACGTCTCATTCTTCACTAACATGGGCTGGGCTATAGTTCAGTGATTGTGTGCCTACCTGCAGACCCTGAGTGAGAGATACACACCTCCTTTAATCCTTTCTAGAACTTGCCGGTGAGATTATCTGGATGGTGGGTGAAGAGTCCTGCTTCCATTTATTTAGAAGCGTAAAAGATTTCATAGTCTTTCAGAGTTTAGCTAGGTGTGCATTTCTGGTAAAGTGTGACAGTTAAGTAACATGCCTGTTCAAGTTACCGTTTATAAAACGTTAATGGTATTGTAATTTCCAGGGGGAATGGCAAACCCTCTTTTACTCCTGGTATTAATACCACAAGCTTTTTATCTTTTTTCTTAGTGTAATGAGTCATAGACACTTCATTAATTTTATTAATCTTCTCACAGAATCGAATCTACTGTCTTTCTATTATTATACCTTCTGCTTATTTTATTGTTCTAGTCCTTCCTTTTGAGCTTAACAACTTGAACAATTATCCTCCCTCCCTCCCTTCCTCCTCCTCATCTTTTTCTTTCTCCTCTTCTTTTCCTCCTCCTCCTTGCTCCCGCCTCCTCCCTCTCCTCTTCCTCTTCATCCTCCTCCTCTTTCTCCTCCTGGTTCCATCCTCCCCTTTTTCTCCTCCTCCTCCTTGCCCCTTCCTCCCCTTTTCTCCTCCTCTTTCTCCCACCACTTCTCCTCATCCTTGGATAGGGTCTCACTGTGGTCTGGATCTCCCTGTGCAGAACTCGTAGCTCAGAGATGACTAGTGATCCACCTGCCTCCCCTTCTCAGCGCTGGGATCAAAGGCATACGCCATCACACTTGCCATTTTTCTAGTTTCTCTCCCATTCTGCTCATTTTTATTGTGATAAAACATTTCTTTTTGTGACATTTTGAAGTGTCCGGCTGTATCTATCCCAGCGTGTACACACACAGTATTAGGTATTCACCACCCACTGCCCTTTGATGTCTCTGTTTGATGCTTTCATCTTGTATTCCACATTTTCATCTTCACAGCTGCTTCTGGTGAGCGGGCTCTTTGATCCTGTGAGCCGCCCTCATCTCGACTGACACGGCTTTAAGTCCACCCTGACTACTAACATCGAAGCACCTCACTTTCGTTCTTTATAGTCCCATCTTCTTACTTTCAATTTATCTAAAGCACAAAACACATCTTTTAGACAAGGTATATTTGGGTCTTAATATTGGTATATGGTGATCGTTTTTATTCTCTCTCTATGCTTTAACATTAAATGCAATGGTTGCTAGAGCTCCAATTTACGAGCATTGTTTAGCTATAGCTATGGCCCTCCATCTGCCCATCTGTTATTTACTCCTGTGTTTTTACTACCTTCCATTTCCATAGCACAGGAAAGTATTTTAACTATCCTATATTTATTCTTATAACGGCTTCTTAGCTGTCTCCTTTAACCTACTCTAATAGTTGTTTTAGGGGAAAAAGAATGAACCATCTGTCAGCCTATCACATACTAATGTGCAAATCACAAACACACAATTCCATTCAATGCCCCATATTCGATATTGTCCTCTTACACTGGAGGAGTAGGTGCAGAGGTTGCCCACACACTTGTTCTTTCCACATGTGCTTCTGTCACTGACATCAGCATCCCCGACCAATGTGACAAGTTATACAATAAGTCTGTCGACCACATGGACTATCAAAATTACTCATAGTTCACCCCTGAAATACTGTGGTTCATGACTTTTGACAATTGTATATCTACCATGATGATATTGTACAGAGTTATTTTAACTGAAGATCCTCCCGGTTCTGGTCATTAACAGATTTTTACATTCTGTCCACCGTGAGGCATGACCTCGGGGAGATCTGTCTCAGACAAACCTCTCTTGCCATTGGCAACCTGCATTTTCTTTTCACCGGGTATCTCAGAAATCTGAAGAACAAGTGACTTTTATTAACAGGGTTAAATGGATATAGAGGCTGAAGCTAATGCTTTCTGAAAGTAATGCCAAGCAATATCTGGTATCATTTAAGGGTTCTTAAGAATTTTTATAGCCATTCACTTATTCAATCCACACAATAACACCCCTGCTGAAGTATCAGCTACATGAGGATATGAGACATCACCTCAGACTAATCAACTCACACCATGAAAATAAGCCTTCAGTGACACTCCCTGTGGCACTAGAATATCTTTACAATAAGTCTTACGTCTAAATTCTAGTAAGAGCATATTATAGATCTCTTCAGCATTTAGATTTGTAATTTTAATAAAGCTATTAAGCTCTAATTAATATGTGTGTTCCAAATTCATTTTGATTAAAATGGTAGTGTAATGATTTTAAGAGAGATTAACCAACATTCTATTATTTTGGATACAGTCAGTCATTACTAATTATCACCAATTTTAAGGAAATGTTGTGAACGTAAATTTGTTTTCAGAAAACATTACCTTTCAAATGACAGACAAATAATGTTCTTTCAATTAACATTCAAATAGCATCTTACTGATGATGCTTTTAAAACGTTAAAACTCTTAACTGATTCTAGGAGAGAAAAGCTCTCATTCTACCAATACAATCAGTTTTGTTTTTTAAAAAAAATTCTCTAAGGGTCTAGAGAGATAAGTCTGAGATTAAGAGCACTGCCAGAGGACCTACACTCAATTCTTAGCACTATTATAGCAGCTGACAACCATCTGTATCTCCAGTTCCCATGAATCCGACACTACCTCTGGCCTCTGTGGACCCCAATAATGGACGCAGTGCAGAAACATGCATGCAAGCAAATACTCATACACAAAACACAGAATAATAAAAGTAAGTTAAAAATTGTTTGAGACAAAAAGCAAACTTACTGTGTTCTTAAAGCAATGGATAACTATTGAACTTAAAAAAACAAAGACCTATTCCATCAAGGATTTTAAGTTCTATCCACCCTGATTGCAGACTAACCTTGCCACTGCCCCTACTAAATCCCCAGGTGGCTGAAGCTCTCTCCTTAGCTGCTCCCAGCTTCTTGTCCAGATGCAACTGGCTCTGACTGACAGGGGTTTATATAATGTAAACTACATTTTCCCATCTGGATAGACGATATTCCTTCCAAAGGCCAAAGGTCATCTAACAAAAACCCCAATACCAACCATAAGAAGTCCTCTTTTGAAAGGTTTCTCGGGCTCATCCAAGACACAAAACACTAGAAGCTCTTGTTACTGATCTTGGGTGCTCCCAGTGGTAGAAGGCAAGTAAGTCCCTGTTGTTAAAGTCACCGTGCATCTCAGACACAGGGCCTAAAGGACCCAAGCTGCACTTGAGCTGAAAGCTTCCTCCCAGAGGCCTAACTTTCATATCATCAGAAGGAAGAGAAGCAACCAACAGTCCTACCCAGCTATGAGATATATGAGCTATAACAATGGCCAACATGGTAGAATAATTCCCAGGATGCAGCAGTGGCACACATACCATGTTGGTAAACATCAACTTTCTAACTAGATTTAAGATCCATTCAGCAGGAGGGAAACCATGCCTGTTACTGGAAACCTAGCCAATGACACAAGGCCGAAGAAGTCATGGATCTTGGAGAACCTATAACTGACTACTAAATCAGCACTGTTCCTAACTATGATCTAAACATCTGTCCTTATACTACCAGGTAAGTACAGTCCTCGTCCATCATCATGGAAACCAACCTCTCTTTGTAATAGATGGAAACCATTACAGAAAAATCACAACCACCCAAAATGCAGAGCTGTGGAGCCTCAGTCCCAACTGATACATCTACAACCAGATTCCTTCCTCTAAGGCTCAGTGATCATCGCTGAAGATGGAGTAAGAAAATTGTTAAGAGCCAGAAGAACAGGGAGTTGGCTGTGAGACTGGGAATGTCAGAAGTTACGAAGTATTGCCAACTTGAACTCCACAGCCTGAGCTGCAGAAGGATGGCACCAATAGATATGCTAAGGAGGATGGAGAAAGCTCATGAAGGGAAGCCGCAACCCTAAGCAAAAAACTACAGGCAACTCAGCCTTGTTGATGAGCTGAAAATAGTCTCCTAGGGAAGAGACCCCACTTAGTTATTTAATATTCAATGATCAGATCAGCTATGAAAACATGTACAAGTCATATTGTACAGAGTGAGCAGGTTGTATTTACGTATTTAGTAATGTCTACATACACACATATGTAAGAACAATTTATAAAAAAGATGAGGTCACAAGTTTGAAAGAGAGTATGCAGGGGTATATGGACACATTTGGAGGGAGGAAACAGAAGGAAGAAATAATGTGACTATATTATAATCTCAAAACATAAAAACAATTATAAAAATACCCATGGCTCCAGCTGCATATGTAGCAGAGGACGGCCTTATCTGGCATCAATGGGAGGGGAGGCCCTTGGTCCTGTTAAGGCTCAATGCCCCAGTGTAGGGGAATGCCAGGGTGGTGAGGTGGGAGTAGGTGGGTGGGGGAGCACCTTCATAGAAGCAGGGGGAGGGTCGATGGGATAGGGGCTTTGCGGAGAAGAGACCGGGAAAGGAGATAACACTGGAAATGTAAATAAATAAAATAGTCAATAAAAACACAATTGTAGCTCACATACAGTTTCTCTGTTGGAAAGAGACGACTCCATGTGCGGCTGCATTCCTAGGTACACAGAATTCAACTGATCTCTCTGGTATTTGCTGCCTTATGTACCCATAACTGGTGCAGTATTTTTTGTTTCCTCTTGGGGGTTTTGCTTTACCATCCTACACTCCATCCTTAGAAGCAAGCAAATACAAATCACAGAATGTTCATTCCCCTTAGCTTCTCTTCCAAGTCATCTTCCGTGGCACTCCACTTTGATTTCCGCATCAGAACATGAGGTAACTACTAAACTCATTCACGAAGTGGTTGCTGTTCACCAAGCACTGGGTTGAATATTAAGATTATTTTATGCACAAAATATTTAGTTTCTACAATGAGTACACAAGATTACAATTTTTTTTTTTACTCCCACATTTTGGGAAAGAAATTAAGCTCAGAGGGACCAAAGAGTATCAATATAATGAACATGCAGTAGAAGACAGATTTTTGTTTGGAGCTAGGATTATTATCACCAGCCTTTAAGAGGATTAAGGCTTGCCCTAGCAACTCTACTAAAAATATTAAATAGCCTTTCAGTGGGAATGCGGCTTACTATACACATATACACAGTACATATATGTATATGCATACATATAGAATATATGTACTGTGTACAGTATATATATATATATATATATACATATATATAATACACACACACACACATATATATATACATATATATATATGTATGTATATATATATATATATATATATATATATATATATATACTGTGTCTAGTGTTTAAGCCACATTCCCCCTGAAAGGCTAACCATTTAACATGTTTAGTAGTCATAAATATATATGATATATATTTATATTATATTATATTATATTTATATAATATGTATGATATATACATTATCTCAATAAAATTCTACCAAATGTAATAGGTGACTTAGATTTTCTTAAAGTGGTATGTGTGCACGTAAGCACTGACTTCTCCTAAGCTTCAAATTAAAAATTCAAAACAGTGGATTGAACTAGTTATCAGCAAGCATCCTTTCTTCTCCTCTACAGAGCGGGAAAGCCTGAAGCTTCCACTTCAATTTCCCAGCCATCTCTAAGTCTGTCGAGACTGCCTTCTGCAGGAGAGGGCTAGGCAGCAGACTTTTATTCCAACTGTGTGTCTGGGTTAGTGAGCCCTGGGGGAGGTGGGCTCTCGCTGATATCATCCAACTTCTCATAAAGTGTCTTCACAGTTTCTCCCAAGCCACGTGGCTGATGGTACGACTTGTATGTTCGGGTCCCTTTGTCTCTAGCGTACTAGACTCATTTTCTTGAACTGCTTCAACATTGCAGACGTTGTAGAAGCAAGGGCCTGAGCCTCTCAGTCAACGTATTTACAGAGCTTAAGTTGTCAATGCTGAAAAAGCACTTGTTATTATATATATATATATATATATATATATATATATATATATGTTATATTATACATAATATAATATATGGTAATATATAAAACACTGACATAAAAGTAAGTTGAACAATATTTCATAGCTTGGTGTGACTTTTAGTAACAATTTCCTAAAATAATTACATGAGTCTGTTGTTTAAACAGTATAAATCAATAAATATGCCGTGTCCCATCTTTAAGTCTTAATAAAAACTTGTTCTTTATAAATAATATTTCATATATTTAATTTTAATGTTTACCATCATGTTATCATTCTCATTTATTTTGATTCAAATTATGATCAAGGAATATTTTTTATTTTAATTTTACATATACATGCTTTATATACCTTAATCTGTAGTTTTAAATATTGTTTCTTTAAGATAAGAATGTAGCCTCTTACACCCAAAAGGAAGCTGTATTTGCAGTTTATAAACATTTTGCCAGTCACTCAAATATCTCACAAATGATACACATATTTATTGTGTGATTATATGTACAGAAGATTGTATGCAGTTAAATGCTTAGGAAAAAACATCCTTCTGCAAATATCAATTCTTAATGGGAGATTTCTTGTCTATCATTAAGATAAACATGTATTTCTTGGCTGCTTGGAAATTTGCTGAATGCCACCTACTTATAAATTACAATGATTTGAAATATCTCAGTTTTTCAAGTGCCTCAGAGTTGTAGTTTATTTGAATTCAAGATAAAAACTATTTACAAACCTCCATCCATCCTTCTGCAGGTAACTGAAGGCTCCATCAACAATACTTGCAAAAAACTGTCCGCCTGTGATGAAGAGGGTGTTGATGGTGACCAAGCGACCTCTCAGATTGGGTGGAGAGACCTCTGCTATGTACACGGGCACTGTCATGGATGCAATACCTGCAGTGAAGAGTTAAATAAACCCATCAGTACACGTACTCATGCAAGGCTAAAACACGCATAGAAATACGACCTTTCACTCTTACTATGAGCACAGGTTATCATATACTTAAGATTTTGTTTGTGACTGGTATGACACTATGGCACACAAATAAAGCAGTATGTGAGGTTCCAGTCTCTGAATACTTTTCATACTATTATTCATTTTTAAAACTAATCCATTTTAAAATTTTATTTAGTGAGGTCATGAACACAGTGGATAACTAAGAATAACCTTGACCTTCTGATCCTCTTTCCTCTAACTCCCAAAGCTTACTTCACAATGTCATTTGAAAGACCATATATGGAAGAACCTCAACAGTCCTACAATAATATTAAAGGCATGAGTATGCTTTTTAACTTTACAGGCTAAGGATATAAAACTGTGCTCTAGAAAGAACAATGCTGGAGGCTAGAGAGATGGCTCAGCAGTTAAGAGTACTGACTGCTCTTCCAGAGGTCCTGAGTTCAATTCCCAGCAACCACATGGTGGCTCACAATCATCTGTAATGGGATCTGATGCCCTCTTCTGGTGTGTCTGAGGACAGCTACAATGTACTTATATACATAAAATAAATAAATACACATTTAAAGAAGAACAATGTAATTGCTAAATTATTTTAGTCTATATGGAAATGTAGTCAGATAACAGTGAGAATAAAACACTGCTTATAATATAATAATTTATATCAACTATACAATGTCATTATCTAGAAGAGATATACCAAATCTTTTCATTGATTTACCAATAAGAATGTCTCATTAGCTCAGGGCATTCAGTTACCAGCATGCACATATCATAGATAGCTTATAATGACAGAATTTTTAGGAATCTATAGGTTCAAAAAACAGATGATCTTAGACTGAGGAGTTGTTATGAAGCTGGGGGGTGGTGTCAGAAAAGTGTTCATATGGTTATTTATAGAACTTTCATCTTTATATATAGATATTATAAATCAATCCCTAGATTAAGATGAAACACTGGAACTGCGTTTGAAGGACTGGTTTGTACTGACTACTTTGTCACCTAGACACCTGACTTTATGCTTCCTGGCCTGGGTCCTTGTGTTTCGGATGCTTTCTTCCCCATCCACATTCACCAACAGCTGTCTGCACTCAGGGACAGCAATACCTGCATAATAGAGATTGGGACCAGGAACTCACGTAAGCTGGACACTACCATTAGACTATCCACTCAATTCATCACCAATTTTTGTTTGTTGATCCCTACTCTAAACCACACAGTCCTCGCTCACAAGTACCGCATGCTGACAGAATGTACCCTAGATCTCTGATGCTCTTCCATTTCCTTCCATCTCTAGATCCACTTCTGCCCAGTGTTTTGAACTCCGATACACGCCCTGCCAAGGCCACAGCTGTTTGATATTTTGCCATTTGTATCTTTTGTTACACTTTAATTATCCTTACCCATCTTTGAGTTAGGCAACTAAATAAAAAAATAAATAAATAAACCAGGAAATTCACTGTCGTAAGGCAAGCCTATAAGCAGTTACATTTTTCTGGTAATTCCTTGCTCCAGCAGTGCCGGCCAGCATATGTAAAGAAGCTTGTTAATTTATGAGTTTGATAGCATAAGCAGAAAGAGTCTTAAACAAAATCATCAGCATTTTAGTGCAGTATTCGTACAGGAGCGACCACCCTAAAAAGCCTTCTCTGGAACTTGGAAATAAAGATTTTCAATAAAATTTCACAAACAAGTACTAATTTTTGATTTGGAATTTTTTTTTCTATACTGGACTAGATACAAACATTCATTCCATTTCTCTCTTAGCCAGAGATCTGCTGCCTTCATCTGCCTAACCTACTGAATATATAAAATCAGAACCACACATTCAAGCGATACACGCTTGGCCCCAAACCACAGATTTTACATGACAAGAAATGTAGGATATCCTCAGGCCTTTAGGAAGCTTGACGGTTTAAAGCAGATACCAGAGCGTTGAAGGTAAGGGATGGTGGCTAAGAGGTAAGACTGGAGGGCTAGAAATCTCTAGGCCATCATTAAGAAGAGCTGGAAAGAGCTGCTAAATTCTGTCCAGTGGGTGCCAATACTGATTTAGTACTGCTGTTAAAACTGCCTCATTATGTTAGTTAGGTATTTTCCATGTAACAATTACAGCCCAAACCCTCAACACATCTCTACAGAGATCATGTAATTACCTCACTTCACAGAGGACTTTATCCCAGGGCATGTAGTAAGGCAAAGAACCTAACAGATGCCAGAAGCCAGTGTAAATGCCACACATTAAACTGGATCATCACCACAGATGACAGTCGGCTCAGGGACCTCACGTTTTGATAGGCACCATATCAGTTACAAGCTGGGTAAGCCAATACAAATGATTTAACCTTTCCAGGTCTCCAATTCCTCGTCTATGGAATGGAAAGAGTAAAACTCCTTCAAAGAGGCTGAGAAATGTCAGTGAGTTAACAGAGTAAAGCACCTCAATACAGAAGGTATTCAACACTAGCCATTATTACTGTAGCTATTATCTCTTAAAGGTCTCTCAATCGTTGGATTCAGTTCAACCTGCCTCACGTCCCAATACAGCGAGCAAAAATAAAGAAAATTGAGCCTTCATCTATTTGAGTGAAGCTAAGCACAAACTCTTCTTACAAACAAATGTAATCAAATAAACAATTCGAACATGACACAGTATGGTGGTTACAAGCCATTCCCTGGGTTCCAGTTTGTGATGATAACTATAGCTGCGTGCCAATTATGAATCGGGAACAGAGACGGGCTAGACAACTCTTCCCAGTGAGAATAAGACTAAGACAATATGAAATAGCATGGTGTTTTTATCAATTAATTATTAAGTGTGTGGAAAGCACGTGAAGAAACAAAATTCGGGGGATAGAGAGCCACCCACATCAGTCAAGGCACGGCTATGGCTCCTGAACCAGAAGCTGCCACCGGAGATATAATCACGGTTCACATAGAGCTTAGAGCTGTAGCAATGGGAGCAGCCAGTCTGAAGCTCAAAATGAAGAGTTCCTATTGAGGCTGAGATCCAGTGTGTGAGGAAGAACTGAGGACTAGAACTTTAGACAAAGCCTTAGAAGCACAACCAATTGCAGCCTGCCTAGGAAAGGAGACTGTTCAGAGTGGGATAAGCAGCAACCAATAAACTAGTCAGAGACCTAATCAAAGGATTGGTACTTAGAAGTCTTTGAATAGCACCAAAGAGGAAAAGGCTTCGTCAGATTCACATCGGGCAGGTCCCTCAGACTTGCTGTCTACCTGAAGCTGTACTCCATTTCTGATCCTTCTGCTTCCTATCTCCACAGCACTGTGAGCACAGGCTTGTGCCACCACACCACGCTTGTGTGGTGCTGAGGATGGAAACTGGGACTTTGTACATACTACTAGGCAAATGCGAAACCATCTGAGATATACCCCTGGCCCAGATTTACACTGTTAAAGGATAATTGTAGCTGGAATAGAGAAATTTGCTTGTAAGGGAACAGTGCTTATAGAAGGGTATAGAGAGAAAAAGAGAGAGATGTAGTTATGTAGTTAGGACTCAAACTACCAAGGATTAGAGAAATAAATGATAGGTGAGGAGAGAAAAGAAAGTTCAAGATGATGATCCAGTGCCTACAACAAACAACTAAGGCTGTACTGGGTAATCTGAATAAAACAGAGACCACTTAGTGGTGTCTTCCTTTAATCCTAGCACTCAAGAGAGGTAGAGGCAGGTGGATCTCTGTGAGTTCGAGGCTAGTTTAGCCTACAGAGCTAGTTACAGAAGAGCCAAGGCCACACAGAGAAACCATGTCTTGAAAAACATGATAATTATAGTAATAATAATATGAAGAAGACAAAGAGAAGAAGAAGGAAGAGGAGGCAGAGGCGGAGGCGGAGGCGGAGGCGGAGAAGAAGAAGAAGAGGAAGAAGAAGAAGAAGAAGAAGAAGAAGAAGAAGAAGAAGAAGAAGA